>NC_041386.1:643055436-643110451 GCF_002162155.2 Triticum dicoccoides
GGTAGGGTGTGCCCCCCACCCTCGTGGGCAGGGTGTGGCCCCCCTCCGGAACTTCTTGTGCTTAGTATTTTTTATATATTCTGAAAATGACTTCCATGAAGTTCCAGGTCTTTTGGAGCTGTGCAGAATAGGTCTCTAATATTTGCTCCTTTTCCAGCCCAGAATCCTAGCTGCCGCCATTCTCCCTCTTTATGTAAACCTTGTAAAATAAGAGAGATTAGGCATAAGTATTGTGACATAATGTGTAATAACAACCCATAATGCAATAAATATTGATATAAAAGCATGATGCAAAATGGACGTATCAACTCCCCCAAGCTTAGACCTCGCTTGTCCTCAAGCGAAAGCCGAAATCGAAAAATATGTCCACATATTTAGAGATAGAGGTGTCGATAAAAATAAAATACGGACATGAGGGCATCATGATCATTCTTAGTACAACAACTTATATAATTCTTGTCATATGATCTCTTATGCTAGAGTAACAATTAAATCACAATTTCAAATATGAATCATAAACTTCATTGAAAACTAACAAACTATAATCTCAGTCTTTGGAGCAATTGCAATTTATCATAACATAGGAAAGAGTCAATATAAGAGCTTTTCAGCAAGTCCACATACTCAACTATCATATAGTATTTCACAATTGCTAACACTCAAGCAATACTTATGGGTATGGAGTTTTAATCGGACATAGAGAAAGATAGGGGCTTATAGTTTTTCCTCCCAACGTTTTACCTCAAGGGTAATGTCAACAATAATAGTTCATGAAAACTCACATCTAATTATCCATATATACCAGGATCTTTCCAACATGTTGTGCTTGCCAAAAGATAAAATTTAAAAAGGAAGGGTAAAGATCACCATGACTCTTATGCAAGGTAGGAGATAAAAGTAAAAGATAGGCCCTTCGCAGAGGGAAGCAGAGGTTGTCATGCGCTTTTATGGTTGGATGCACAAAATCTTAATGCGAAAGAACGTCACTTTATATTGCCACTTGTGATATGGACCTTTATTATGCAGTCTGTCACTTTTATTTCTTTCATATCACACGATCGTATAAAGCTTATTTTCTCCCACACTAATAAGTTATACATATTTAGAGGGCAATTTTTTATTGCTTGCAGCGATGACAACTTACTTGAGGGATCTTACTCAATCCATAGGTAGGTATGGTGGACTCTCATGGCAAAACTGGTTTAAGGGTGTTTGGAAGCACAAGTAGTATCTCTACTTAGTGCAAAGAATTTGGCTAGTATGAGGGGGAAAGGCAAGCTCAATCATGTTGGATGATCCATGACAATATCATTTATCTCAGATGTAAGAAAACATAACCCATTACATTGTCTTCCTTGTCCAACGTCAACTCTTTAGCATGTCATATTTTAATAAGGGCTCACAATCATAAAAGATGTCCAAGATAGTATATTTATATGTGAAGACCTCTCTTTCTTTATTACTTCCTATTAATTGCAACGATGACCAAAACTATGTTTGTCAACTCTCAACAACTTTTATTCATCATACTCTTTCTATGTGAGCTCATTACTCTCCATAAGATCCATATGATCTCTTTGTTTCTTTTTATTTCTTCTCTTTTCTTTTATTCACTCAAGATTATGGAAAAATAATCAAGCCCTTGACTCAACACTAATCTTTATTATAAATAGCTCACGGACTCGATTACATAGAAGGATCATAAAGCAAAATTCACAACTAGATCATACTAAGAACTTTTATTCTACTAGATCAAAATACTATCAAAAGGATCGAACTAAGAAAAACGGTAAAGATAAAAGTGATGGTGATACGATACCTAGGCACTCCCCCAAGCTTGGCAGTTGCCAAGGGGAGTGCCCATACCAGATACTCAGTTCTTATTTGTTGGTGAAGAAGGTGATGGTTTTGTTGATGGTGTAGGCTTCTTCCTTAATTTGCGCTTGAGGACAGAATTTTGGTCCCTTAGGTCATCGATCTCCTGCTCCAGGCTCAGTATCTTTTTGCATAGTTCTTGTTTGTTTTCCTGCAAGAGGCGAAAAGGGATACACTTGATCTTAGGTATCTTTACTCTATCCGGGAGGCTTGACTTTTTGAACTCCACATGCATGTACCCAGGTTGAGGTAATGGGCCTTCATCTTCTTCTGAGCTCGTCTCCTCCCTTCCCTTGGGTTCATAGTCCTCTTCTTCTTCCGTAGTCCAACCACAATGCTCCACATCCCCATAGACCTTAGGATCTGCAAGGTAATCAGCCACATAGATTTCTCATTCTGAATCCTGGGACAACATGTTTCTCTAATCTGCAGCAAGATAGCTCGAAACAAAGACAGGAGATATTTGCGTGACACATGAGTCAAATCCTCCGGGAGATTATATAATGATTTTTTTACCGACCAAAATACGTAACATGCAAGAAAACGGAGTCCAGAGAGCACACGAGGTGCCCACGAGGCAGGGGGCGCACCCTCCACCCTCGTGGATCCCTCGTGTCCTTCCCGGACTACTTCTTATTTTTCTATTTTTCTAAATATTCCAAAAAGGAACAAAATTGCCATTAGAACTGTTTTGGAGTCGGTTTACTTACCGTAGCACATACCTATTCCTTTTTGGAGTCTAAAACATTCCGGAAAGTGTCTCTTATGTATTCCTCTGGGGTTACGGTTTCAATAACATTGGTTTCAACATTTATAGGATTACCTGAGATATAATGTTTAATTCTTTGACCGATCACCACCTTCGGATTTGTGCCATCGAAGTTGTTGATTTTTATGGCACCGGAACGATAGACCTCCTCGATAACGTAAGGACCTTCCCATTTAGAGAGAAGTTTTCCTACAAAAAATCTTAAACGAGAGTTGTACAGCAATACATAATCACCTACATTAAACTCACGCTTTTGTATTCTTTTGTCATGCCATCTTTTAACTTTTTCTTTAAATAATTTGGCATTCTCATAGGCTTGGGTTCTCCATTCATCAAGTGAGCTAATGTCAAATAACCTCTTCTCACTGGCAAGTTTGAAATCATAATTGAGCTCTTTAATAGCCCAATAAGCCTTATGTTCTAGTTCGAGAGGTAAGTGACATGCTTTTCCATAAACCATTTTATACGGACACATACCCATAGGATTTTTATATGCAGTTCTATAGGCCCATAATGCATCATCAAGTTTCTTGGACCAATTGTTTCTAGATCTATTAACAGTCTTTTGCAAAATTAATTTGAGTTCTCTATTGCTCAATTCTAGTTGACCACTAGACTATGGGTGATAAGGGGATGCAATTCTATGATTAACATTATATTTAGCAAGCATTTTACGGAAAGCACCATGTATAAAGAGTGAACCACCATCAGTCATTAAATATCTAGGGACTCCAAACCTTGGAAAAATAACTTCTTTAAGCATCTTAATAGAGGTGTTATGATCAGCACTACTAGTTGGAATAGCTTCTACCCACTTAGTAACGTAATCAACAGCAACTAAAATATGTGTGTATCCATTGGAGGCAGGAAAAGGTCCCATATAATCAAAGCCCCAAACATCAAATGGTTCAATAACAAGTGAATAATTCTACGAATATTACTAATTCTTTGACATTCATCACAAGATACAACAAACTTACGGGCATCCTTGAAGAGAGTAGGCCAATAAAAACTGGATTGCAATACCTTGTGTGCAGTTATATCTCCAGCATGGTGTCCTCCATAAGCCTCGGAGTGACACTTGCGTAGGATTTCTTCATGTTCATGCTCAGGTACACAACGTCTAATAACACCATCTACCCCTTCTTTATAAAGATGTGGATCATCCCAGAAGTAATGTCTTAAATCATAGAAAACCTTTTTCTTTTGCTGGTATGTGAAACTAGGTGGTATAAATTTAGCAACAATGTAATTAGCATAATCGGCATACCATGGAGCAGTGTGAGAAGCATTTATGACATTTAATTGTTCATCAGGAAAACTATCATCAATAGGTAGTGGGTCATCAAGAACATCCTCTAGCCTAGACAAGTTGTCTGCAGTGGGGTTCTCATCTCCCTTTCTATCAATAATATGCAAATCAAATTCTTGTAGCAAGAGAACCCATCTAATAAGTCTAGGATTAGCATCTTTCTTTTCCATAAGCTATTTAATAGCAACATGATCCGTGTGAATAGTTACTTTAGAATCAACAATATAAGGTCTGAACTTATCACAAGCGAATACAACTGCCAAAAATTCTTTTTTAGTAGTAGCATAATTTCTCTGGGCATTGTCTAGAGTTTTACTAGCATATTTAATAACATTTAATTTCTTATCAACTATTTGCCCTAGAACAGCACCTACAGCATAATCACTAGCATCACACATAATTTCAAAGGGTAAATTCCAATCAGGTGGCTGAACAATAGGTGCAGAGATTAATGCTTTCTTAAGTATTTCAAATGCTTCTACGCAATCATCATAAAAAACAAATGGTATATCTTTTTGCAATAAATTAGTCAGAGGTCGAGAAATTTTTGAGAAGTCCTTAATGAACCTCCTATGAAAACAGGCGTGACCAAGGAAACATATTATACCTTTGATGTCCTTGGGACATGGCATCTTTTCAATAGCATCAACCTTTGCTTTATCAACTTCAATACCTCTTTTAGAAACTTTATGCCCCAAGATAATACCTTCATTAACCATAAAGTGGCACTTCTCCCAATTCAATACAAGGTTAGTTTCTTCACATCTCTACAAAACTCGATCAAGGTTGCTTAAGCAATCATCAAAAGAGGATCCATAGACGGAGAAATCGTCCATGAAAACCTCACAAATCTTTTCACAAAAGCCAGAGAATATAGCCATCATGCATCTTTGGAAGGTAGCAGGTGCATTACATAAACGAAAAGGCATACGTCTATAAGCAAAAGTACCGAACGGGCAAGTAAAAGTGGTCTTAGATTGATCATCAGGTGACACAGGTATTTGAGAGAAACCAGAATAACCTTCTAGCAAGCAAAAATGTGTATGTTTGGATAATCTTTCTAGCATTTGATCAATAAAAGGTAAGGGGTAATGATCTTTTTAGTAGCCTTATTTAATTTGCGGAAATCAATTACCATCCTATAACCTGTAATAATTCTTTACGAAATCAATTCATCTTGATCATTAGGAACGACAGTAATACCTCCCTTTTTAGGGACACAATGGACATGACTTACCCACTGACTATCAGCAACGGGATAAATTATACCTGCCTCAAGGAGCTTTAGTATTTCCTTTCTTACCACTTCTTTCATCTTAGGATTCAGCCGTCATTGGTGATCACGAACTGGTTTGGCATCTTTCTCCAAATTTATTTTGTGTTGACATAGTGTGGGACTAATGCCATTAAGATCATCGAGAGTATATCCAATAGCAGCACGATGCTTCTTCAGAGTTTTCAATAATCTCTCTTCTTCATGCTCTGAAAGGTTAGCACTAATAATAACAGGATATATATTTTTCTCATCAAGATAAGCATATTTAAGAGTATCGGGTAACGGTTTGAGCTCAAACACGGGATCACCCTTGGGTGGAGGAGGATCCCCTAGGATTTCGACAGGCAAATTGTGTTTCAGGATGGGTTCCTGTTTAAAGAATACTTCATCTATTTACCTTCTTTCATTCATAAACATATCATTTTCATGGTCTAGCAAATATTGTTCTAAAAGATCACTAGGAGGCATGGCAATGGAAGCAAGACCAATAATTTCATCTTTACTAGGCAATTCCTCTTCACGGTGTTGTCTACGAAATTTAGAGAAATTAAATTCATGAGACATATCACCTAAACCAATAGTAACAACATCCTTTTCGCAATCTATCTTAGCATTGACTGTGTTCAAGAAGGGTCTACCAAATATAATGGGACAAAAGCTATCTTGTGGGGAACCAAGAATAAGAAAATCAGCAGGATATTTAGTTTTCCCACACAAGACTTCAACACTCTAACAATCCCAATTGGTGAAATAGTATCTCTATTGGCAAGTTTAATTGTGACATCAATATCTTCTAACTCAGCAGGTGCAATATCATGCATAATTTCTTTGTATAAGTCAATAGGTATTGCACTAGCACTAGCACCCATATCACACAAGCCATGATAACAATGATATCCTATTTTAACAGAAATAACAGGCATGCCTACCACAGGTCTATGTTTATCTTTAGCACAAGGTTTAGCAATTCTAGCAGTTTCATTACAGAAATAAATAACATGCCCATCAATATTACCAGCCAAGAGATCCTTAACAATAGCAATATTAGGTTCAACTTTAACTTGCTCAGGAGGTGTATAGGTTGTAATATTGCTTTTACGAACCACAGTTGAAGCTTTAGCATGATCTTTTATCCCTAACAGCAAAAGGTGGTTTCTCAACATAAGCAGGAGGAACAATAGGATCATTATAAGTGATAGTCTTTTCTTCAACTTTAATAGGTGCAACTACTTTTACTTCTATGGGAGGATGATATTTAAACCACTTCTCCCTAGGGAGATCAACATGAGTAGCAAAAGATTCACAGGAAGAAGCTACTATCTCAGAGTCAAGTCCATATTTAGTGCTAAATTTACGGAAAACATCAGTATCCATAAAAGATTTAACACAATCAAACTTAGGTGTCATACCTGACTCCTTACCTTTGTCGAGATCCCAGTCATCAGAGCTGCATTTAATTCTTTCCAATAAATCCCATTTGAATTCAATAGTCTTCATCATAATAGAGAAAGCACAAGAAGTATCGAGCATGGTGCGGTTGTTATCAGAAAGCCGAGCATAAAATTTTTGAATAATCATTTCTCTTGAGAGCTCATGATTGGGGCATGAATATAACATTGACTTAAGCCTCCCCCAAGCTTGAGCGATGCTTTCTCCTTCACGGGGACAAAAATTATATATATAATTATGATCACGATGAACAAGATGCATAGGATAAAACTTCTGATGAAATTCCAATTTCAATCGTTTGTAGTTCCATGATCCCATATCATCACATAGCCTATACCATGTCAATGTGTCTCCCTCCAAAGATAAAGGGAAGACCTTCTTCTTGATAACATCATTGGGCATACCTGCAAGCTTAAATAATCCACAAACTTCATCCACATATATTAGCTGCTCATCAGGATGTAATGTTCCATCTCCTGAAAAAGGATTAGCTAGCAGTTTTTCTATCATACCCAAAGGAATTTCAAAGTAGACATTTTCATTTTCATTTTCAGTAGGTTCAGTAGGTTGAGGAGCAACTCTTTGCTCTACTGGTCGAGGTGAAGATACCCTGAACAAGCCCCTCAGAGGATTACTTTCCATAGAAACAAGTGATAGTAAATTTCAGCACACTATATAAATTTTTCCTTACCAAATTCCACCTACCAAAGGCGCTTGACTCCCGGGCAACGGCGCCAGAAAAGAGTCTTGATGACCCACAAGTATAAGGGATCTATCATAGTCCTTTCGATAAGTAAGAGTGTCGAACCCAATGAGGAGCAGAAGGAAATGATAAGCGGTTTTCAACAAGGTATTCTCTGCAAGCAGTGAAATTATAGGTGACGGATAGTTTTGTGATAAGATAATTTGTAACGAGCAACAAGTAACAAAAGTAAATAAAGTGCAGCAAGGTGGCCCAATCCTTTTTGTAGCAAAGGACAAGCCTGGACAAATTCTTATATAGAGAAAGTGCTCCCGGGGACATATGGGAATTATCTTCAAGCTAGTTTTCATCATGTTCATATGATTTGTGTTCGGTACTTTGATAATTTGGTATGTGGGTGGACCGGTGCTTGGGTACTGTCCTTACTTGGACAAGCATCCCACTTATGATTAACCTATATTTCAAGCATCCACAACTACAACAAAAGTATTAAGGTAAACCTAACCATAGCATGAAACATATGGATCCAAATCAGCCCCTTACGAAGCAACGCATAAACTAGGGTTTAAGATTTGGTCACTCTAGCAACCCATCATCTACTTATTACTTCCCAATGCCTTACTCTAGGCCCAAATAATGGTGAAGTGTCATGTAGTCGACGTTCACATAAAACCACTAGAGGAGAGACAACATACATCTCATCAAAATATCGAACGAATACCAAATTCACATGACTACTAATAGAAAGACTTCTCCCATGTCCTCAGGAACAAACGTAACTACTCACAAAGCATATTCATGTTCATAATCAGAGGGGTATGAATATGCATATAGGATCTAAACATATGATCTTCCACCAAATAAACCAACTAGCATCAACTACAAGGAGTAATTAACACTACTAGCAACCCACAGGTACCAATCCAAGACATGAAGACAAGAATTGGATACAAGAGATGGACTAGGGTTTGAGAGTATATGGTCCTGCTGAAGATATTGATGGAGATTAACCCTCTCCCGATGAGAGGATCGTTGGTGATGACGATGGCGATGATTTCCCCCTCCCGGAGGGAAGTTTCCCCACAGAACAACTCCACCAGAGGCCTAGATTGGTTCCGCCAAGGTTCCGCCTCGTGGCGGCGGAGTCTCGTCCCGAAAGCTGGCTTATGAATTTTTTTCTCATCGAAAGACTCCATATAGCAGAAGATGGGCATCGGAGGGCCACCAAGGGGCCCATGAGGCAGGGGGCGCGCCTAGGGGGTAGGGCGCGCCCCCCACCCTCGTGGGCAGGGTGTGGCCCCCCTCCAGAACTTCTAGCGCTCAGTATTTTTTATATATTCTGAAAATGACTTCCGTGAAGTTTCAGGGCTTTTGGAGCTGTGCAAAATAGGTCTCAAATATTTGCTCCTTTTCCAGCCCAGAATCCCAGCTGCCGGCATTCTCCCTCTTTATGTAAACCTTGTAAAATAAGAGAGAATAGGCATACGTATTGTGACATAATGTGTAATAACAACCCATAATGCAATAAATATCAATATAAAAGCATGATGCAAAATGGACGTATCAGATAGTTATGAGAATATCTAGGTATGATCATGTATATAGGCATCACGTCCGAAACAAGTAGACCGACTACTGCCTGCATCTACTACTATCACTCCACACATCGACCGCTATCCAGCATGCATCTAGAGTATTAAGTTCAAGAGAACAGAGTAACACTTTAAGCAAGATGACATGATGTAGAGGGATAAACTCATGCAATATGATATAAACCCCATCTTGTTATCCTCGATGGCAACAACACAATACAATACATGCCTTGCTGCCCCTACTGTCACTGGGAAAGGACACCACAAGATTGAACCCAAAGCTAAGCACTTCTCCCATTGCAAGAAAGATCAATCTAGTAGGCCAAACCAAACTGATAATTCGAACAGACTTGCAAAGATAACCAATCATACATAAAAGATTTCAGAGAAGATTCAAATATTGTTCGTAGATAAATTCGATCATAAACCCACAAGTCATCGATCTCAACAAACACACCGCAAAATAAGATTACATCGAATAGATCTCCACAAGAGAGGGGGAGAAATTTGTATTGAGATCCAAAAAGAGAGAAGAAGCCATCTAGCTAATAACTATGGACCCGAAGGTCTGAAGTAAACTACTCAAACTTCATCGGAGAGGCTATGGTGTTGATGTAGAAGCCCTCCTTGATCGATGCCCCCTCCGGCGGAGCTCCGGAAAAGGCCCGAAGATGGGATCTCACGGATACAGAAAGTTACGGCGGTGGAATTAGGGTTTTGGCTCTGTCTCTGGTAGTTTGGGGGTACGTAGGTATATATAGGAGGAAGGAGTATGTCAGTGGAGCAACATGGGCCCCACGAGGGTGGAGGGTGCGCCTGGGGGGTAGGCGCGACCCCTATCTCGTGCCTTCCTGGTTGATGTCTTGACGTAGGGTCCAAGTCCTCTGGATCACGTTCGTTCCGAAAATCATGTTCCCGAAGGTTTCATTCCGTTTGGACTCTGTTTGATATTATTTTTCTGCGAAACTTTGAAATAGGCAAAAAAACAGCAATTCTGGGCTGGGCCTCTGGTTAATAGGTTAGTCCCAAAAATAATATAAAAGTGTATAATAAAGCCCAATAATGTCCAAAACGGGATATAATATAGAATGGAACAATCGAAAATTATAGATACGTTGGAGACGTATCAAGACCACACTCTCTATTCAGATCCTGTAAAGTGCCTTCTCCCTCAGCCTTCTACCACTGGCATGTCAAATAGCCTGGGTCGTGGCGTTATTCCCTGTAAAATGGCAATTGGCATATCAATCAGGTTCCAGCGAACATAATCCGTATTCAGCATTCACTTTTTTTTTAAAAAGAGCTGAATTTTCCGGTTGTTTCACACACGCACCTCGGTACAAATTGCCAGCGGCTCAATACGGGAACAAATAAATTGCCGACAAGTCCAAACAGCTTTATAGCACACTTCGGCATCACGAGTTCGACCTTATATGCATCAGCTCTGAATCATGTCTTTGGTCAGTAGTTGGGTTGCCCGGCTCCTTGCTTACTACCTTACGTTCCGCTCTATCGGCTAGGGTAGTAAAGGGAGAATTACTGTGATTTTGTCGCGGTTTATCCGGATGAGCACCTCAGTAGAGAAAGCCGAAAACTAACTGTCATGATGCGGCGAGAGCTGGTCAACCACTCGATGACTCATCAGAATCTTTCGTGATTCCTTCTATATTACACAAAGGACCGTTCTTCCGGTCACCTACGTAATGCACCGTATTCGGATAGCCGCGTACATACCAGGGGCTATATCGTAGGTGTCAAAACCGGCGGATCTCGGGTAGGGGGTCCCGAATTGTGCGTCTAGTCCGGATGGTAACATGAGGCAAGGGACACGAAGTTTTACCCAGGTTCAGGCCCTCTTGATGGAGGTAAAACCCTACGTCCTGCTTGATTAATATTGATGATATGGGTGTTACAAGAGTAGATCTACCACGAGATCAGAGAGGCTGAACCCTACAAACTAGGCTATGGTATGATTGTATGTTGTGATTGTTGTCCTACGGACTAAAACCCTTCGGTTTATATAGACACCGGAGAGGGTTAGGGTTACACAAGGTCAGTTACAGAGGAGGAGATATCCATATACGTATTGCCTAGCTTGCCTTCCACACCAAGTAGAGTCCCATCCGGACACGAGACGAAGTCTTCAATCTTGTATATTCATAGTCCAATAGTCCGGCCAATGGAGATAGTCCGGCTATCCAGAGACCCCCTAATCCAGGACTCCCTCAGTAGCCCCCGAACCAGGCTTCAATGACGACGAGTCTGGCGTGCAGTATTATCTTCGGCATTGCAAGGCGGGTTCCTCTCCAAATTCGGTGTACCTGTCGAAATAATGTCTGGTTCCTTGTGACGGTTTGTACTCCTTGACTTCTATGCCCAATAATGGCCACTTTCCACGTGTCGAGCGAATGTGAACAGCCAGGGTGTTTTCACATTTACCCCCCTAGCTATGTAAATGAGCCGCCTATTTAAAAAGACAAGGATTCAGATCCAAATCACATCATCCTCCCTTGCCGAGTCTTCACCGGAGCGTACCCGATAGAGATCCATTCCACCATGGTTGGTCGACGCAGCTCCTCCTCTCGCACCCCTAGTTCCAAGCCTGGAGATTGGGAGAGATGTTCCATCCCGCACAGCAAATTGGTGATGCTTCAGTCCAAGGGATTTCTTCCCCCAGCGTACCTGGTCTCGGTTCGAGTCGGGCTTGCCACCTACAATGGCGGAGAGCAAGCGGAGAGTCGTCCCAATCCCTCCAAGGGAGAGCGGGTATGCCTTGTCCCTTATCTGGTAAGAGGGCTCGGATTCCCAATTCATCCGTTTCTCTGGGGCTTCTGGATTTCTATGGCCTCCAGCTACACAACCTTATGCCTGCCTCCCTTCTACATATCGCAGGATTTGTAGCCCTTTGCGAGTTATTTTTGGGCTGTGAGGCTCATTTCACTCTGTGGAAGAAGCTGTTCTGCCTTGTGCCCCGTTCTAAGAAGGGATCAATATATCAAGTGGGCGGAGCTGAAGTGTGGCGTATTGCCGGGACCGGATACCTGTCCGGGACCCCGAGGAAGACGTCCGAAGACTGGCCTTCAGAATGGTTTTATGTAGAAGACGTCCCCCTTCCGGACCCTATTCGGATCGGCCTTCCTGAGTTCGACAACGCCCCTTTGAGGAAGCGCCGGAGCTGGCATCCACGGATCTCCCTGGAGGAAGACGACAGGGACATTCTTTATTTGATGAGCCGGATAAGTTCTTTAGCTCGATCCGGATTGACCATGATCGAGGTCATGGCTATATGCATTATGTGGGGGGTGCAGCCACTCCAGTATAGAGGCCACCCCATGTGGGATTTCAACGGGGAGGATGACGCCACCCGCCACGGCCGCAAAGGGCCGGGATCGGCTGATGATCTAATAAATATCTTGTCCACTTTGTATAATGGAGAAGAGGAGGAATTCCTCCGTGTCAACCCGCAGGGCAGATTCTCTATGTACAATCCTCTGAGTTGGGTAAGCGGAGACTTTTTCTCGCCCATCTGTTTTGTATTCCCGTAGTTTAAGTATTCATTCTAGCGATTTCATCGCAGGAGCTGCGCCAGGCAGTAAAGGAGATAAACAGCCCTCCTCCATAGCCCGAGGACCCTGGACGGTCCCTTGACCCGGCCTCCCAGGAGGATCCGAACATATCCATGGAGCTGACCGATGGGGTATTTTACCAAGGGAGTAATGACAATACCTTGGTGGCCATTACGGCCGATTACCCTGGGCTAGTTCCAGCCTCACAGGTGACTGAGACCAAAGTCCCAGAACTTAAAAAGGGATCCGTCCTTGTGCTCTTTTTTTATTGCCGTATAACAGCCGTGTTTTGCAGGGGAGGTCCTCGGGGCAGAAGGCCGAGCCTGTGGCGACTAGCCAACAAGGGGCCGCTAGGCCAAGCAGGCTGGAAAGATCCGCAGTCCGGATTGAGGCACCGGCGCAGCGGTATGGCGCGACATCTTTATTGCAAGACATTATTTACAGAGGCATATTAACGCCCATGCCTTCTTTTCAGGAAAAAGAGCGCTCGCCGAACTATACCCGGAGAGGCTACCAACCGTGCCTCCACAAGCCAGGCTCCAAAGCCGGACTCAGAGGTGGGAATGAGTACAAGGCGTGTGCCGGGTGCTCCTCCGACAGAGGATACAGATGGACTGTCCGCCACCCATTCCGAGGTGGAAAGTGCCATGAACCACAGGCGTCGCTGGACTATTCTTCGTGCGCTTGTTTCTCCCAAGAGGCATTGGATGCCTTCAACTCGGGAGATGCGCACCTCCGTGCCGCCCAAAATGGTCTAGCCAGAGCCACGGAGCAGTATGTAAAAGACATACGAGTGAGAAAATTTGATGATTATATATATATCAGTAGCCCCTGAGACTTGAAACAGTTAGGATAACTGATTTAAGGATCATTTGTTATGTAGGTTCTTATAGAAAAGAATACTCAACTGTCCCAGGAGCTGGAAGAGTGCAAAGCCCAACTTCAGGCCGCACTGGCCGCAGCAGGGGAGCCCAAAGAGACCCCCTCTGGTAACATATCCTTCAAATGATAAGTATCATATTAGAGTGCGGCTTTGTATGCAGATCTGACGATAAAATTGCAGATGACGCTGGAGTGAATCCGGATAAGCAACAGATCATATGCCAGCTGAATGCCGGTGAGAGCATGCTTACAAGGGTGAGGCAGGAGAAGAATGATCTCCAAGATGCCAACACCAAGCTGGGGGTGGAACTAAACGATGTTCGTGCCCAACGGTCGGACTCTGTTAAGGAGAATCGGCGGCTTCGACGCGGCATATTTAGTAAGTGCTTTAACGAACTTTGAAAAAGAGTTCGGCGAGGAAGCTGGCTGACAGAGTTATGTCTGTAGGTATGCTAACAGGTTTTCCTGCCGAGGAGATGCCTAGTTCAACGGGTGATCTTCTTCCCGAGCTCTCACAGTTGCACGAGCGAGTTCGGCAGGTGATGCAAGGCATTGCCCAGGCCTTGTGGCCGTCCGTCTCCATACCCAAAGGCCTTGGAGAGCTTGCAGAAAAGCTGAAGGGAGCACGGCGGCACTTCCAATAATGGAAGATATCAGCCTGTCGTCAGGGCACCAGGGAAGCTTGGGCAATGGTGAAGACACGGTACACGAAAGCTGACCCGAACCACATGGCCAAAGTCGGACCTGTGGGGCCTGATGGCAAGGAGATCCCTGTGAATTTAGTGTATGGCCAAGTAGAATTGGCCGCAAAGTATTCCCAACAGGACTGTAGACTAGACAGCCTATTGGATGGCATTGAAGAGGAATTCAACCAGTCAAATTGACTATGTAATTTTTAAAGTGACATATATGATGCCTTCTAGCCGGATTGTAGATCGTTTGTCGTGGCGGACCTTTTCGCTTCGACCTCGGGACCCGACAGTCCGGAGTGTATCCGAATACCCTCTCGGTTATATAAGAACCGTGGCATGCATGGAGACCAGGCGTAGGGGTCATTAGTGCTTTATTAGACAAGTGCCCAACTAGTTATGTTATATTACATGGGTAGTAAGAAACATCTTCCAGAGAGAATAGTTTTGTTAAGGGTTCCTTTCCCTGGGTAGGCATGCCCTAAAGTGCATGTCCGGACTGCGACAAGAAGCGCAGTGAAAACGTCTAGGGGCCAGATATGGATAATAAATAAAAGTCATCTTTTGTTCACCGACCGAATATTCTCTTAAGAATGCTAGCTTTCGGCTTCACCCAGTCTGAGGTACACGTCCGGCTAACCCGGCGGTAACAGTCGCAGAGGTGCTCCCCTTATGCCCTAGCCGAATTAACGGGAATGTAGGGCATAAATACAAGAGCCAGGCAACCCAGCTTGGCCAAAACTTAAGTCATATTGATCCATATAATGGTGAAAAAAGGTACATGCGGAAGTATAACACATGTGTTGGGTGTGGGGCCTAGGTAAATAATTTAAGCTTCTGTGAGAGAAGCCCCCAGGTATGAAGAGTGCGGCTAGGGCATCTATGATGTATGAGTGAGGCACAAGGTGACCCTTGAAGGCCTAGGGAAATAAAAAGAAAGAAAGGGAAACAAGACAGATGATGCATATGCAAAAAATGGATGAAGGGAGGGGACTAACACAAAGTCCGAAGCTAGGCGTAGAATCTTCGGAGCATGGCTGCATTCCATGGGTTCGGCTCGAGTCGACTGGTCGATGCATCCCGCAGTCGGTACACTCCACCGGTCAGAACTTGGTCGATAATGAAGGGACCTTCCATTTGGGCTCAAGCTTGTTCTTTTTCTTATCCGGCATCCATAGAACTAGTTCGCCAACGTTATAAGTTTTGGCCCGTACTTCTCTGCTTTGGTATCTATGAGCCTGTTGCTGGTAAAATGCGGAATGGGCTTTGGCTACGTCGCGCTCTTCCTCCAATGTGTCCAGACCGTCCTGCCGATCGAGCTCGGCTTCTCTTTCTTCGTACATGCGCACTCGAGGTGAGTCATGAATTATGTCACAGGGCAGGACTGCCTCTCCACCGTACAGCATAAAAAATGGTGTATATCCGGTACTACGATTCGGCGTGGTCCGCAGTCCCCAGAGTACGGAGTCGAGCTCCTCTACCCAGTGCATATCGGACTCTGTTAAGGAGCGCACTAATCGGGGTTTAATGCCGCTCATTATAATACCATTTGCTCGTTCGACTTGACCGTTGGTTTGTGGGTGATAGACTGAAGCATAATCGAGCTTGATGCCCATTTTCCTGCACCAGAGTTTTACCTCATCGGCCGTGAAGTTCGTGTCGTTATCAGTGATGATGCTGTGGGGGACGCTGTAACGGTGTACAACCCCGGATATGAAATCTATCACCGGTCCGGATTCGGCTGTTTTTACCGGTTTAGCCTCTATCCATTTGGTGAATTTATCCACCATGACCAATAAGTATTTTTTTTCTTGTGGGTTCCCCCTTTAAGGGGTCCGACCATGTCAAGCCCCCAGACCGCAAAGTGCCATGTAATGGGGATCGTTTGGAGGGCGGTGGGTGGCATGTGGCTTTGACTTGCAAAGAGCCGGCAACCGGTGCAACGTTGGACCAAGTCATGTGCATCTGCCCAGGCCGTTGGCCAATAAAATCATGTGCGGAAGGCCTTGCTTACAAGAGCCCGGGCTGTGGCGTGATGACCGCCGAGTCCGGCGTGAATTTCTGCCAAAAGATTCTGCCCTTCCTCTTCGGAGATGCACCTTTGAAGGATTCCGGTACCGCTTTTTTGTACAATTCTCCCTCGTGGACCCTCTAGGCTTTGGATCGCCGCACTATGCAGCGTGCCTCATTTTGGTCCTCCGGAAGTTCCTGTCTAATTAGGTAGGCCAGGAATGGTTCTGTCCATGGGGCAATAATGGCCATTATTTCGTGGCTGATTGTGTTATTTCGGTGGTGGAGCCTCCGATTGTGTCAGAGAGTTCGGTATCGGGTATTTTGGCCGGGTCCGAACTGTTGTTACCGGTGTCCCCTTCCCATGCTACGGATGGCTTGAAAAGCCTTTCCAGAAAAATGTTGGGAGGGACCGCATCGCATTTTGCGCCAATGCGGGCGAGGATATCCGCCGCCTGATTGTTTTCCCGAGCCACATGGTGTAATTCGAGCCCCTCGAACCGAGCTGACAGTTTTAGGACGACATTGCGATAAGCGGCCATTTTTCGATCCTTGGCATCAAAGTCTCCATTTATTTGGGATATCGCGAGGTTTGAATCCCCGCGCACCTCTAGGCGTTGAATGCCCATGGATACTGCCATCCGGAGACCATGTAGAAGGGCCTCATATTTGGCTGCGTTGTTGGAGTCCGTATACATTATCTGCAGTACGTATTGAACGGTGTCTCTTGTTGGGGACGTCAAAACGATGCCAGCCCCCAGACTAGCCAACATTTTGGAGCCGTCGAAGTGCATGATCCAGTTTGAATATGTGTCGTACTCTTTAGGGAGTTTGGCTTCCGTCCATTCAGCGACGAAGTCAGCCAAAACTTGCGATTTAATAGCTCGCCGTGGCTTGTAAGTTATGTCGAACGGGAGGAGCTCAATGGCCCATTTGGCAATCCGGCCCGTCGCGCCGCAGTTGTTTATAATATCGTTAAGTGGTACTTCCGAGGCTACCATTATCGAACACTCTTGAAAGTAGTGTCGCAACTTCCGGGATGCCATAAATACCGCGTACGCTATCTTTTGATAATGCGGGTACCATGATTTGCATGGAGTAAGGACAGTGGACACGTAGTAAACTGGCTTTTGAAGGGGAAATTTGTGTCCGTCCACTTCTCGCTCGACGACAAGCACTGCGCTTACTACTTGATGAGTTGCCGCAATGTATAATAGCATTGGTTCGCCAATGTTTGGCGCGGCCAGGACTGGGTTTGTTGCCAATATGGCTTTTATTTCGTTGAGTCCAGCCGTGGCGGCGTCCGTCCACTCTAAGTGTTCGGTGTGCCGGAGGAGGCGATAAAGGGGTAATGCCTTTTCTCCCAAGCGAGAGATAAAGTGGCTTAGATCCGCCACGCATCCAGTTAATTTTTGTATTTTTTTGAGGTCTGTTGGGGTAGCCAACTGTGACAACGCTCGGATTTTGGCTGGATTAGCTTCAATACCTCTACTGGAGACAATGAATCCCAGGAGCTTTCCTGCTGGTACGTCAAAAACGCATTTTTCCGGATTGAGCTTGATGTCATATGTTCGGAGGTTGTCGAATGTGAGCCTCAAGTCATCTACTAGAGTTTCGACATGCTTGGTTTTAACGACCACGTCATCCATGTATGCCTCCACTATTTTGCCGATCTGGTTTGCCAGGCATGTCTGAATCATGCATTGATATGTTGCACCTGTGTTTTTTTAGCCCGAAGGGCATTGTGTTGAAGCAGAATGGGCCGTATGGTGTGATGAATGCCGTTGCGGCTTGGTCTGGCTCTGCCATTTTGATTTGATGGTAGCCGGAGTATGCGTCGAGGAAACACAATGAATCGTGTCCTGCGGTAGCATCGATGATTTGATTGATGCGGGGGAGGGGGAAGGGATCCTTTGGGCAGGCCTTGTTAAGGTCCTTAAAATCGACGCACAAGCGCCAGGATTTGTTCTTCTTTGGTACCATCACCAGGTTTGCTAGCCAGTCTGGATGTTTTATGTCTCTGATGAATCCGGCCTCCAATAGCTTGGCTAGTTCCTCTCCCATGGCTTGTCTTTTAGGCTCGGAGAAACGTCGAAGAGCCTGCTTGACTGGCTTGAATCCTTTTAGGATATTTAGGCTGTGTTCAGCCAGCCTGCGTGGGATTCCTGGCATGTCTGAAGGGTGCCAGGCAAAAATATCCCAGTTCTCGCGTAGGAACTCTCGCAATGCGGCATCGACATCAGGGTTCAATTGTGCCCCGATGGAAGCTGTTTTTGTAGGGTCCGTTGGATGGACTTGGAATTTGACTATTTCGTCCGCCGGCTTAAAAGAGGTGGACTTGGATCTTTTATCGAGTATCACGTCGTCCCTGTTCACCGTGGAGCGCAGCGCAGTTAGTTCTTTGGCCGCTAGGGCTTCGGATAGTGCCTCAAGGGCCAGTGCAGCTGTCTTATTTTTGGCGCAGAGTGCTATGTCTGGATCACTAACAAGACTGATGATTCCGTTGGGCCCGGGCATTTTGAGCTTCATGTACCCGTAATGGGGTATGGCTTGGAAGATTGTAAACGCCTCCCTCCCTAATAGAGTGGGGTATCCGCTGCTGAACGGGGCCACTTGGAATGTAATTTCTTTGGAACTGTAATTATCCGGCGTGCCGAATACCACGTCTAGTGTGATTTTTCCAGCGCAGCGTGCTTCCCGACTGGGGATGATTCCTCTAAAGGTTGTGCTGCTTTGCTTAATGCGGCTCCAGTCTATTTCCATCTTTTGAAGAGTTTCCTCATAGATGAGGTTTAATCCACTGCCACCGTCCATGAGTACCTTGGTGAGTCGAAAGCCGTCCATGATTGGACTAAGGACTAGTGCGGCTGGTACTCGGGCTGTTCGGAATTTAGGTTCGTCACTGGCATTGAAGGTAATAGCCATGTCGCTCCAAGTATTTATTTCTGCTATGTGGCAGATTTTGGACGTGCTGCGGAGTGTTCGCTTCTGTCTATTATTTGACGCGAAGGTCTCAAAGACCGTTAAGACCGTATTGTTGTCCTCGGGGTGGTGCTCTGTGGTTTTTGGGAGGAGTAGATCCTCACCAATTTTTGGCCACCTGCCGGAGTATCCAGCATGCTCTAAGGCTGTGTGTTGGTATCGCATCCGCTGTACTATGAATTTTGCAGGGTCCGTTGAGCCATCCCTCCAGTACGGTTCCTTACCCCGTAGAGGGCTTTTGCTTTTTGGTAGTTAACCCAGCTGTATTGTGATAATGCACCCTTTTATTTCGAACTGGGTTTGTATTCAAGGCCGGATTATCCCAAAATTTTATTTCGGTTTTCCAGGCGCTTTCCATCGCACAGTACTTACGTACTATGGACACCAAGTCGGCAAAGCGTGTAATTTCGCAATGACTTATGGCGTTGAGGATTCCCTTGTCCGTTCAATTATTGCAGAAGAATGAAATTGCGTCTTCCTTGCGGCAGTCCTTTATCCTATTCTTGACCAGGAGGAATCTGGCCCAATAATGGTGTACTATTTCTTCGGGCTCTTGCCTAATTTGGGATAGATCGCGTATGTTTGGGTGGGTGGGTGGAATTGAATCCGAATCCTCACCCAATCTGAGGCTCAGTGGCCAAGGAGTTTCCGAACTCGAAAGTTTGGATTCTTGGATGTTTTCTGGAAAATCTAGGCTGCTGCCTGATTCTGGGTTCAGGCTTTGAGTGACATCCTCCCCTCCGCGGGTATCCGGCTTGGAGGGATCGGGAATCCGAACGTAGCTAGTCCTTAAGATGGATGAAGGGTTGCCACATTGTTCTTCCAGCACTTCAACGTGATGGGTGGCCTGGGGAGAGTTAATTTCTCTCAGATCGGTTGAGGCCCAATCTGATCATAGTCTATAGCGACTCCCAGGGTGGCGATGCGATCCAAGAGCTCGTTCAGGGAAGAGAGCTCCATTGGATCTAACTGCTCGGCAAGTTCCGAGCTGACGTGAAGATTGCTTTCGATGACCCGAGAAGTCATCATCGGCAAGCGGCCGAACAGGCAGTCATAAGAAAACCACCTAGCCGGAGAGTTTGGCCGATAGCCAGAGCTCAATCAGCAATAGTGCCGTCTTTAAAGACGGGACGAGACATCCTTCCTGGTGGCGACGGCACAGCGGAACTCTCAATGAAAGCACCAATGTCGGTGTCAAAACTGGCGAATCTCAGGTAGGGGGTCCCGAACTGTGCGTCTAGGCCGGATGGTAATAGGAGGCAAGGGACACGAAGTTTTACCCAGGTTCGGGCCCTCTTGATGGAGGTAAAACCCTATGCCCTGCTTGATTAATATTGATGATATGGGTGTTACAAGAGTGGATCTACCACGAGATCAGAGAGGCTAAACCCTAGAAGCTAGCCTATGGTATGATTGTATGTTGTGATTGTTGTCCTACGGACTAAAACCCTTCGGTTTATATAGACACCGGAGAGGGTTAGGGTTACACAAGGTCGGTTACAGAGGAGGAGATATCCATATACGTATTGCCTAGCTTGCCTTCCACGCCAAGTAGAGTCCCATCTGGACACAAGCCGAAGTCTTCAATCTTGTATCTTCATAGTCCAACAGTTTGGCCAATGGAGATAGTCCGGCTATCTGGAGACCCCCTAATCCAGGACTCCCTCACCCACCGTCAAACTCCTATGGCTAAGTGAAAGTGTTAACGCCCTATTACCTGATTGCCTAGTTTGCCGCATTGACACCTCCTTCACGGACCAAGACGTTGGGTCGAGAGTGATCAAGTGCTTTTCCGAACACCCCCGTATTTTTATGCGAGGGGGCTGAAGCCGACGACTGGAAAACTTCCAGATTATATAAAAAACGGCCGCACAGGAGGAGCCAAAACTTTTAGGCATAGTCTTATAATATTATAATATTGTTTTTACAATATCGGCACATTCACTCGAAGAACATATCTTTCGAGCACTGAACCTCTATTAAGTGGGCGCCTTTAATGAAATCTTCAAAATAATGCTGCGGCGTGTGTTTGTCCTTGCTCCCGGGGGGACTCTTCGTCGCAATATCGGCGGCCTTCATCTCCGCCCAATATATATTGACACGAGCAAAGGCCATCCGTGCACCTTCAATGCACGCTGATCGCTTCACGGCATCGATAAGCGGCACCACATCCATAAGTCGTTGTACCAAATCGAAATAACTATTCGGAATTGGCTCAGTCAGCCACAGCCGGACCACGACGTCCCTCATGGCATAACCAGATATCTTGTGGAGATCGGCCCACTGGGCCATCTATTCGTTTAGCAACAGCGGGCGCTTTGGCATGCTGAATTGTGTCCAGAAAAGCTTCTCCATTGCATACCCTTCTTGTGCTTGGTAAAATTGCACTGCATCGGAGGCACTCTTCGGCAAGTCCAAGAACACGTCTGGAGAGCTCCACATTTGATTAAGCGGGGCATACTTCGGATCGCTGAATTTAGTCTGTAACAAGAAAGGCTTACCGGCCGCTATCTCCCCAGCTTGCCGGATCTCCTCCCGAGCCGTCCTAGACTCGGATCGTGCTTCCCTCGCCTCCCGTAAGGCATTTTTGAGATCGGCCATTTTGGCTTTGTTATTGATACGTCTCCAACGAATCTATAATTTTTTATTGCTCCATGCTATATTATCTTATGTTTTCGACATTATTGGGCTTTATTATCCACTTTTATATTATTTTTGGGACTAACCTATTGACCCAGAGCCTAGTGCTAGTTCCTATTTTTTCCCTTGTTTTAGTGTTTCGAAGAAAAGGAATATCAAACAGAGTCAAAATGGAATGAAACCTTCTGGAGAAGTTATTTTTGGAAGGAAAGCAACCTGATAGACTTGGAGTGCATGTCAAGAAAGAAATGAGGGAGCCACGAGGTAGGGGGCGCGCCCACCCCCCTAGGGCGCACCCACCCCCTAGGGCGCGCCCTCCACCCTCGTGGGCCCATCGTGGCTCCCCTGATGTATTTCTTCTGCCTATATATATCCATATACCCTAAAACGATCGAGGAGCACAATAGATCGGGAGTTCCGCTGCCAGAAGCCTCCGTAGCCACCTAAAACCAATCTAGACCCATTCCGGCACCCTGCCGGAGGGGGAATCCTTCTCCGGTGGCTATCTGATTCATCATCCCGGTGCTCTCCATGACAAGGAGGGAGTAGTTCTCCCTTGGGGCAGAGGGTATGTACCAGTAGCTATGTGTTTGATCTCTCTCTCTCGTGTTCTTGAGGTGGTACGATCTTGATGTATCGCAAGCTTTGTTATTATATTTGGATCTTATGATGTTTCTCCCCCTCTACTCTCTTGTAATGGATTGAGTTTTCCCTTTGAAGTTATCTTATCGGATTGAGTCTTTAAAGATTTGAGAACACTTGATGTATGTCTTGCCGTGCGTATCTGTGGTGACAATGGGATATCACGTGATTCACTTGATGTACGTTTTGGTGATCAACTTGCGGGTTCCACCCATGAACCTATGCATATGGGTTGGCACACGTTTTCATCGTGATTCTTTAGTAGAAACTTTGGGGCACTCTTTGAGGTTCTATGTGTTGGTTGAATAGATGAATCTGAGATTGTGTGATGCATATCGTATAATCATACCCATGGATACTTGAGGTGACATTGGAGTATCTAGGTGACATTAGGGTTTTGGTTGATTTGTGTCTTAAGGTGTTATTCTAGTACGAACTCTAGGGTTGTTTGTGACACTTATAGGAATAGCCTAACAGATTGATTGGGAAGAATAACTTTGAGGTGGTTTCGTACCCTACCATAATCTCTTTGTTCATTCTCTGCTATTAGTGACTTTGGAGTGACTATTTGTTGCATGTTGAGGGATAGTTATGTGATCCAATTATGTTGTTATTGTTGAGAGAACTTGAACTAGTGAAAGTATGATCCCTAGGCCTTGTTTCCTAGCATTGCAATACCGTTTACGCTCACTTTTACCATTAGTTACCTTGCTGTTTTTATATTTTCAGATTACAAAAACCTTTATATACTATCCATATACCACTTGTATCACCATCTCTTCTTGGAACTAGTGCACCTATACAATTTACCATTGTATTGGGTGTGTTGGGGACACAAGAGACTCTTTGTTATTTGGTTGTAGGGTTGCTTGAGAGAGACCATCTTCATCCTACACCTCCTACGGATTGATAAACCTTAGGTCATCCACTTGAGGGAAATTTGCTACTGTCCTACAAACCTCTGCACTTGGATGCCCAACAACGTCTACAAGAAGAAGTTTGTGTAGTAGACATCAGTTATCCTTCTCAAGGAATTCGCACCGGACTGTGGTTTCCTTTAGCTCATGCGCCATGGTAGACATCCTCTCCTCGCACTAGCACCGAGCAGCCTGTTCGGCTCTTAACTCATCAGCTACCTTCTTGGCAGCCACATTACTCATCCGGGCTTGCTCCTTGGCTCGGGCAAGTTCAGCCCGAAGGCCCTCTACCGCGGTAGCACTATCTGCAGTTATGCATATAATTCTCAGCTTCATGCTCAGGTTATTACACATATATACACTGACCGCCTCAAAAACATACCTTGCGCCTCATCGAGCCGCCTGTTAATAAGCACAATTTCATCATTCGCCGCATCAATTTTCTGCTCTAGACCTGCAACCTCCGTAGCATGGGCAGTCGTCGTGGATGTAACAGCCTGTGTTCCAACCAATTAGATTGTTTCCTGCGCATATCTCTTTCGATCCTCTGACCGCCTCCGTTTGGATGCCAACCAGAGTCGCAGGGGCAACTATCTATACACAGGTTCACTTTGCGTATAAAGCATGATCAAAAATATTACATTACGTACCTCAAAGCCTCTTAGCAGGTCTGTGAAAGCTTCATTCAATCCTCTTCTCGCGGACATAATCCTCTCAACCACCGTACCCATCAAGGTATGATGTTCCTCTAAGACGGACGAATATCGCAACATGCCCATCAGTGTATCCGGCGCCTCCGGATCCCGGGAAGCAGCAGTGGGAGTATGGACTCCCTTTGAAGGGATATGCTTGCCCAATCCCAGAGTCGTCTCTGGTTGTAAACCGAATAGTCCGGGGCCTTTATCGTTGGTCCCCGTAGGGACCGCACACCCCGGACCCTGCGCAATCGAGGTTTCACCTTGGGGCATTGTCTTCATCATCCTCTGCACCTCTTGTTGATCGGGAGAGATCCTCTAGGATGACACCTCGAAATCGTCCGCCCTATTGGGCGAGGAATCCTGTGGAGGCGTCTCGCTTTCCATCATCTCCGGAAGAAGATCCCCCGAAGAGGATTGTTGAGGAAGACTACGCGCTGGACTGCAAAACATATATTCTAGACGTTACTCTTGTGACAGGAAAAGGAACAAGATATGTTTAAAACACCCTTGTTCACTTACGATTCGGCTAGAGGCTCGTCCTTATGGAGGAACTGTGCGACAGCGTTGTCTTCTGAGCCCGAACCGCCTGATAGGAGTGTCTTACCTTGCTTAGGAGCCTTTACCTCCCAACCTTTGAAGGCGGCCCTTTTCTTACCATGGGGAGAAGGGATGTCATCTTATCCTTCCCTTTTGTTTTCGGAAGAAGGAACTTTAGTCTCCCCAGACACAGTGTTCGGTGTATCTTCGGAATGGAGGCCACCTTTGGCCTCCCTGCTCTCTTCATTGTCCTTTCCCACCGGCACCTGAAATGGTGTCGGGACCAGCATCCTTGTTAGCACAGGACTAGCTGAGTCTTCGGGAAGAGGGGCCAAACACCTAATTCGCTCCGCCTTCTTCGTCCAACCCTGGAAAAAGATGGTTTTCTCAGTCTCTCATCACGGGATGTTTAATTAAGCTGTTCAAGAATTGAGTGCTTACCGAGGAATCCGGATGATTGTAGTCAAGGCTGATGTCCTCGGTAGTGTCCGACCACTGTTTCTGTGTCCCAAAGAATAACTTCCACATTCCTCTATGTGTTGTACCGAAGAAGTGTCAAAGGGTTCGTGGTCCTTCTGGATTAAACCCACATACTGAGGGGCTGTCGCTGGCACGGGAGGACCCGGCGGACTAACATTACTTGAATCATGTCGATGAGACCGGTATCCCTCTCAAGGGACTCCGGATGCGGCTCTGTAGAGTCTGCACTTCATCGATTGATCCCCAATCCAGCCCCTTGTTAATCCATGATGCGAGCTGAATTGGATGGCTGAATCAGAACGCAGGTGTAGCTGCCCACTTGGTACCACGGGGATCAGTGATGTAAAACCACTCCCGTTGCCATAAGTTGGAAGATTCTGTGAAGGATCCTTTTAGCCAGAGGGCGTTCATGAGCTTGCTCACCGTAGCGCCACCACACTCTGCTTGCTTCCCCTTGATCACCTTCGGCTTCACATTAAAGGTCTTGAGCCATAAGCCGAAGTGTGGGGGAATATGGAGAAAGTCCTCGCACATGACGATGAACTCCGAGGTGAGAAGAAAAGAGTTCGGGGCTAGATCGTGAAAATCTAGCCCGTAATAAAACATGAGCCCTCGAACGAAGGGGTGAAGAGCGGACCCTAGCCCTCGGAGGAAGTGGGAGATGAATACGACCCTCTCACCGAATCTGGGAGTAGGAATAATCTGCCATTGAGCAGGGAGCCTATGGGGGATTTCCGCGGTTAGGTACTTTGCCGCCCGGAGCTTCGCAATATCCTCCTCTATGACAGAGGAAGCCACCCACCGGCCTTGAAGGCTATGTCCTGACATGACAGGGAAGCTCGAAGCAATTAGATTGAACCTTGGATGCTGGAACTCGAGGTTGGAGAGGTTGAGGAAAGGGTTGGTGTAAAGAAGAAAGCTGGGTCGTAGCCCTTGTATAAAAGCGATGAATCCTCCCGGGCCTTAAATCCTGCCTACTCTTAAGGACCCATGCTAACAGAACGGTTGGGATACCCACGCCCGTATTGATGAGAATCCCGTAATAAGGGGACACGATCTCTGCTTTGACAAAACGTGCCAATGAGACCGCATCTTGAAGCGGCAGGCCGAAAAACGTTTTGATATAATGACCGGGTGATGATGTGGTATCACATTATCAAAAATTGTCAGAAGATTGGACTCGTGAAAATACTCTCTGCGGTGGTGTGTGGTACTTGTTTTGCAGATCCGGACATGTTAGTCATATTCGAAGACTGTGTTGGAGTATTTAGAGGAGGAACCCGCCTTGCAATGCCGAAGACAATCTGCTCACCGAACACCTCGTCATTGAAGCCTGATTCAGGGGCTACAGAGGGAGTCCTGGACTAAGGGGTCCTCGGGCGTCCGGCCTGTCGGGCATGGGCCGGACTGATGGGCTATGAAGATACAAGACCGAAGACTCTCACCCGTGTCCGGATGGGACTCTCCTTGGCGTGGATGGCAAGCTTGGCGTTTGGATATGAAGATTCCTTCTCTGTAACCGACTTTGTATAGCCCTAGTCCCCTCCGATGTCTATATAAACCGGAGGGCTTAATCCGTAGATACGATCATAATTAGATAGGATAGACTCCTAGGGTTTTAGCCATTACAATCTCATGGTAGATCAACTCTTGTAACCCCCATACTCTTCAATATTAATCCAGCAGGACATAGGGTTTTACCTCCATCGAGAGGGCCCGAACCTGGGTAAATATTGTGTTCCCTGTCTCCTGTTACCATCAACCTCAGACGCATAGTTCGGGACCCCCTACCCGAGATCCACCGGTTTTAACGCCGACACCCCGCGCTCCAGATTCGGACATGGTCGGAGTGCTTTTTAGGGGGTGGAAAGGATGGGAGCTTGGGCGCTGGAGCTCGAGAACGGATGGGCAGAGAGGAAGAAGGCGTGGGTGAAAGAGTGGATCCTTATCCTCTTATAAAGGCAGCGAATATCAAGCGCCTCCCCACTCGCCTCAAAACTCGCCTATTCCCCAAGGGCCATGCGGACAGTGCGGTTGGATTACCCACACCCGTATTGATGAGAATCCTGCGATAAGGGGACATGATCTCTAGTTCGATAAGACGTGCCAATGAAAACCGCACCTCGAAACATGGAGCGAGAAGCTAAAAACGATTCGAAATAATGACCGAGCAGGGACGTAATGTCTCAATACAAAATTTGTGAGTAGATGGGACTTGTGAAATATTATACTCTTTGCGACTGTATGTGGTGCCTGTTTTGCATAGCCGGACACGTTTTCTGTTTTCGAGGACTACTTTGAAGTTCGGAGGAGGAACCTGCCTTGCAATGCCGAAGACAATCTGCGCATCGGACACATCGTCATTGAAGCTTGGTTCAGGGGCTACTGAGGGAGTCCTGGATTAAGGGGTCCTTGGGCGTCCGGGCTATGTGACGTGGCGGGACTAGTGGGCCATGAAGATACAAGACATAAGACTTCTTCCCGTGTCCGGATAGGATTCTCTTTTGTGTGGAAGACAAGCTTGGTGTTTGGATATGAAGATTCCTTCCTCTGCAAACTGACTATGTATAACCCTAGGTTCCTCCAGTGTCTATATAAACTGGAGGGTTTAGTCCGTAGAGGCAATCATAATCATACAGGCTAGATGACTAGGGTTTAGCCATTACGATCTCGAGGTAGATCAACTCTTGTAAACCCCATATTAATCCAAGATAATCAAGCAGGAAGTAGGTATTACCTCCATCAACAGGGCCCGAACCTGGGTAAACATCGTGTCCCTGTCTCCTGTTACCTTCTATCCTCAGACGCACAGTTCGGGACCCCTTAACCGAGATCTACCGGTTTTGACACCGACACCTGGGTAAACTGTTGTCTCCCCTCTTTTCCCTGCTCGCTTGAACTCGACGAGGCGAAGCCATGAAACTACGAGCTTGAGGCTGAAGCTAGATTAGATCTTCGTGCATGTCCCAGAGTTCGAACCTTGTTTGGGTCCGTGGAGCCCCGATTCCGACATTTCGCACGCCAGGTAGGGGCGTGTCGAAGCTCTCCCTCCTGATTCGTTTCGTCTTTGCTTCGTCGCTCCCATGTTCGACGCCCACCGAGTTCGTGCTGACTCATCACTGCCACCTTCCGTGTAGCACGATGGCCACACCACCGTGCTTTCCCTTACCCCTGCCACGGCATTGTCCTCCCACACTGGTCGCGGGCCGGCGGACGCGAAAGCTGCGCTCCTCATGGCGTGTGAGTTGCTGCGCTACCGTCCTGCCGTTGATGACTACGACGCCTACCGCTGATGACTATGATGCCTGGCTTAACTGTATCGCTGAGCTTCTCAATGCCTCTTGCGGGGACATGGAGCACTTTCACTTTCTGCCTATGTCACGGCCCACGCCACAGCTCCACGCTTGCCCCTGCTGCGTCTGCTTATCCTTTCGAGGCGGACCTGGAGGGCCCCGCAGCGGCGAGGCTGGGTGCAGGGCTCCTCCTCCGGCCTGGGAGGTGCTTCCCCGGGCTCCGGGTAGTGTAACAGCCGCCCCCCTGCGAGAGCTGCCACAACGGGCTGCCTGTTGGCCGTCGTGGTCCAGCGGGGGCGGCGGCGGTCAGCAGGATGATGGAGCCAAGAGCTGATCTCAAGCGTCGGCCCGCGGCTGCCACTCCAAACGGCTCCTCATCAACTTCTCCAACAAGGAGTACAAGCCGAAGGACGAGAACCTAGCGGCATACCAGAAGGAGGTGCGTAAAATTGAAAGGCGATTCTTGGCCTTAGAATTGCAGCACGTCCTGAGGGGCGTGAACAAAGAACCACACGATATCGTCAAGTGAGCATCGCGCCGCGAGCCCCCAAGCCCTGGTGTCTTTGAAGAAAGGCTCTTCAGGACATCAGCCGCACCCCCGACATCAGGAACTATGGTGCCTCGGGAGGAGCTTCCTCTGGCGCCACCCGCAGGCACCCTGGCGTGTGGCCCGACTTCAGGAGCCCGCCTGCTCCTAGCGCTGACGCCTCAGGAGGACCGATGGACCCAGGAGTTTGAGGCGTACCTGCTCAATGGCACCCTGCCTAAGAAGGAAGAGGACGCGGAGCATGTAGCCCGCCAGGCCACCACTTACTGCTTGCAGGATGGCAAGTGGTACCGCAGGCGCCCTGACGACCTCTTGCTAAGGTGCATTTGAGGAGATCAAGGATGCGAGCTCCGGACGATCCAGGCCCCATCGCCCTTTGTGGTCCAGGGGCTAGACATACAAGGGCCTTTTTCCTCGGGTGGTCAGCAGCTACCGTTACCTCTACGTAGCTGTCGACAAATTCACCAAGTGGGCGCAGGTTGAACCCATGCGCGCCATCCCAGCGGGCTCGATGGTCAAGACCATCAAGGGCCTCGTGGGCTGATTTGGCGTCCCTAACCGCGTCATCACCAACAGTGGTTCCCACTTGACAAGCAACCTCTTTCAGTCATATTATGCTAACCTTGGAACGCAGATATACTACGCTCCGGTGACGCACTCACGAAACAAAGGCCAGGCCAAGCAGGCCCACATGGAGGTCCTCGGGGGCCTCAAGACTAGAAGCTTCAAGAAGAGGCTTGAGGCTCATGGCAGGGGTTGGTTGGAAGAGCTATAGTCTGTGTCGTGGCCCCTCCGCACCAACATGACTAAGCCACTAGCGAGACCCTGTTCTTCTTCATCTACGAGGCAGAAGCAGTCCTTCCACTTGAGATCAAGTATGGTTCCCCATGGGTCTTGGCATTCGACGAGGTGCACCAAGATGCCGCATGGGGGACCAACCTTGTGCTCGGCGAGGGAGCCCGATGCCAAGCATACCTCTGTGCCGCGAGCTTTGGGGTGTTACCACAGCCGTGGCATCCGCTGTCGGACCCTTGAAGTCGGAGACCTCATCCTGAAGCAGGTCCTCTCTAGAGCGGGCCTTCACAAGCTCCCGCACATGTGGGAGGACCCGTTTTTGGTCGCCCGCGTCTCCAGGTCTGGCGCCACGCACTTGGAGATAGTGGACGGGTCCCCGTGCAGAATGCTTGGAGCATCTAGCACTTTGCGAGTTCTACCCATGACACTCTCATGTAATAATGACTGGGGGTGTCCACGCCCCGGAGCTCCCGATGCACCGTCCCACGGCCCCGTGGGAGCTCCCGCCCATGCTGCAGTGGAAGCCCCATGCTCCGCACTGCTACTTCTTGAGCTTGCATTGGTTTTTCCCTTGTAGAGGAAAGGGTGATGCATCAAAGTAGAGATAAGTATTTCCCTCAGTTTGAGAACCAAGGTAACAATCCAGTAGGACACAATGCACAAGTCATCGAATACCTGCACAAACAATCAAACAACTTGCACCCAACACGATAAAGGGGTTGTCAATCCCTTCATGGTTACTTGCAAGAGTGAGACCTGATAGAGATAGATAAACGGAAAAGTAAATATTTTTGGTATTTTTGGTTTATAGACCGTAAAGTAAAAGATTGCAAAAAGAGTATATCGGAAACTAATATTGTAGATCGGAAACTTATATGATGGAAAATAGACCCGGGGGCCATAGGTTTCACTAGAGGTTTCTCTCAAGATAGTAAATAATACGGTGGGTGAACAAATTACTGCAAAGCAATTGATAGAAAAGCGCAGAGTTATGACAATATCTAAGGCAATGATCATGAATATAGGCATCATGTCTATGTCAAGTAGACCGAAATGATTCTGCATCTACTATTATTAATCCACACATCGACCGCTATCCAGCATGCATCTAGAGTATTAAGTTCATAAAGAACGGAGAAACGCATTAAGCAAGATGACATGATGTAGAGGAATTAACTGAAGCAATATGATGAAAACCCCATCTTTTTATCCTTGATGGAAACAATACAATACGTGCCTTGCTGCCCCTAATGTCACTGGGAAAGGACACCGCAAGATTGAACCCAAAGCTAAGCACTTCTCCCATTGGAAGAAAAACCAATCTAGTTGGCCAAACCAAACCGATAGTTCGAAGAGAATTACAAAGATATCAAATCATGCATATAAGAATTCAGAGAAGATTCAAATAATATTCATAGATAAGCTGATCATAAATCCACAATTCATCGGATCTCGGCAAACACAACACAAAAAAGTATTACATCGAATAGATCTCTGAGAACATCAAGGAGAACATGGTATTGAGAATCAAAGGGAGAGAAGAAGCCATCTAGCTACTAGCTATGGACCCAGAGGTCTGTGGTAAACTACTCACGCTTCATTGGAAGGGCAATGGAGTTGATGTAGAATCCCTCCGTGATCGAATCCCCCTCCGGCAGGATGCCGGAAAAGGCCCCTAGATGGGATCTCATGGGTACAGAAGGTTGTGGTGGTGGAAAAGTGTTTTCGTTGCTCCCCCGTTGGTTTGGGGATATATGGGAATATATAGGCGAAGAAACCAGGTTAGGAGGTGCACAAGGGGCCCACAAGGGTGGGGGCGCGCCCTACCTCCTTGGGCGCGCCCTCCGTCCTTGTGTCCGCCTCGTGGCTCCTTCGACATCATCTCCAAGCCTTCTGGTTGTCTTATGGTCCAAGAAAAATCATCGCAAAGGTTTTATTATGTTTGGACTCCGTGTGGTATTCCTTTTCTGCGAAACTCAAAAACAAGGAAAAACAGGAACTGGCGCTGGCACTGGGCTCTAGGTTACTAGGTTAGTCCCAAAAATAATATGAAATAGCATATTAATGCATATAAAACATCCAAAACAGATAATATAATAGCATGGAACAATCAAAAATTATAGATACGTTGGAGACGTATCAAACATCCCGGGGCTTAATTCCTGCTCGTCCTCGAGCACTACAAAAAAATACACTTCCCTGATGATACGTGTTTGTCACAGTAGGTCACATTTTCTGTCATGCATGTACATCCATGATGATTTTATGACACAATCAAGATAGTCATACCTATGATGTCGTAGAAGTGTTCCATGACATTACCAAAATATCATCACGGAAGTGTCCACTTCCATGACAATAAATCATGCGTCACAGAAGTGCTTTTGTCAAGGGTGACTGACACGTGGCATCCACCGTAATGGGTCGCCGTTAAGCTATCGGGTTCCGGTTTGGATCCGATAACCCGTTAATAGCCCGGACCAATGGTGATTTTCCATGTGTAAAATTCTCAATGGCCAGAGTAACCACGTGCCGGCTCACTGTTGGGACAGATGTCATCCACTCATTGGACCGAAGGCGCCTATGATTCATCGACACGTGGCATGGCCCAACAGAGGCCCATTCCAGTGAAAAGGCTGTCCTGCTTGACTTGGTCAAAAGGTAGCGGGCCTGCCCATGGAAAGCCTGTTAATGGCATGTTCGCCTATAGCCCATTTACAGCCCGCTAACTCACGACCTACCGGAATTTGGCCCAGTAGCGTCATCTGGGCCGTCCAATATGATACCATCCTATTGTATCTTTCGGCCCATGCATGGCCCATGACGTCTTTCGGCCCATAGGAGGCCCTTTGTAACTCTGGGCCCATTAAAGGCCTGAGATGAAACTGGCCCATAATGAACATTATATCGCTATATACCCATTAACGACCCATTTTTCCGTCGGCCATTTCTAGCCCGTGTTAACTTTCGACCTTCTAAGGGCCCATTTATTCTTGGGATCATTTCTAAAATTCGGTTAGTTACGGTCCGTTACTGGCCTGTTCCGTTTGTGGGCCAAATTCAACGCATGGTTACATTCGGCCCGTTTGTGGCTCGTTAACTCGTTGGGTTGTTTTCATACCGTTATCAAATATAGCCTATTAACGGCTCGTTATGGTCCACGAATAGTATGGCCCATGTTTGGCGAAATGATTATATGCCCTGTAGAAGGCCGATGGATCCTACGACCCATAGAAGGTCAATGGATCCTACGGCCTGTAGAAGGCCCATGGATCCTACGGCCCGTAGAAAGCCCATGGATCCTACGGCCCGTAGAAAGCCCATGGATCCTACGGCCCATTGAAGGCCCATGGATCCTACGGCCCATAGAAGGCCCATGGATCCTACAGCCCGCAGGAGGCCCATGGTTACAACAGTCTGTGTGTTGCCATGGTTATTGTGGCCTAGTTACCAAAAATAGGTTATTATGGCCACTAGAAAAACACGGAAAAGAACTACAGTGACTACAAGTAAACAACTAAACAAGACAACAAGGAAATAAACTAACACTAGGCTATTACGGCTATTACACATATTACATCCACTGGGCATCAAAGTTCTCCACCAGTGCAAATATAGGGAACAAAGCAGCATATTACATACACTGGCCGTCTAAATTGGCCACCAGTGCAAATAAACGCGATAGCAAACAAGTCCATAACTGAAACAACTTCAGAACCGCTCAAGAAACGTTATCCTGGGTAGCCACCATGCTGGCAATAAGCTTATCAAGCTTATTAGCTTTGTCCTGTTTGGCGCTAAAATCCTCCAACGCTTGTTGTTGCACTAGAAAGTATGCATCCAAATGCTCCAGGGACTTCCACGGTCCTTCTGCTTCTTGTCGCAGCACAGCTGATCGATGTCTTTTAGCTTGTAGTTGAGACTTGAGAAACCGAACTAATTCAGACAGTGAGTTTGAATAGCTTGTGCCAGCGGTAGTGGCCAGTAACTCGAACACTAAACCAAGACAAGACTTTGGGGTTGTCTCACTGTCTTTAAGATAGTTTTCCTTAGCTGTTTTATCAGCATTGTTGGATACAACAAGGATGTCTCACTATCCTGAACATTATCTGCATTATTTCCTTTACCATTGCTTAATAAGGCACTCTTCCCCAATATTCTGTCAGCATTCTAAAAGAAGAAACAAGTAGACACATAACAGGTTTAGCATGTACTAGTATATGAAACTCATTTCGGTGAACCAGTTCATTAGTAAGGTGGACAATATTAAACTACCAAGTCTTCTATTGCCAAGTAGTACATTATAAAAGCATCATACAAACATATATCTATGTCCTATGGTCACTGCATTGTCTTGCCAAATCAAACTAGAGACACGGTTCAAATCATATCAGTTCTATAGACAGCAGCACTAAAAGAATACAAAGCGTGGGAAACTACACGGCACAACAAGATTTCAGATGGGTACCACGGGTCTACATGTACAACAACAGTATTGGCTCTCTTGTGAGGCTGGTAATGTGCATGATATGAGAAGTCAACTGTATACACATTGAAATTGAAATCAACAGAGCTATTTATAAGAGCAAACCTATTAAAGAAACATGCATAAACATACATGTTATGCCATTGGAGTATCGATTGGATCCTTCAATTTAAAAATAAGTTTGTATGAGTAAATACAGTAATACAAGAGCAAAGCAGTATGCATGATAGCAATGGAATTTCAAATGAGAACAGTTGTTCTTCAGGTTTAAGTACTTGTTCTACATGAACAGAGTATAGTAAGACACAAGCATATAGTACTTAAAAAAGGAGCTCATAAACCTTACCACATTCTTGGTTCGGGACTAGTATAGAACAAGGCGTTCCCAGTCATTGTCCAGTAAATGTGTCTTAGGAGAACGTAAGGGAATTTGATGAGTTTTTTTTGCCAGTGAAGTACATTTTCTTTAGGTAATTCTGATACTGCCACCAAGCATTCTTGAAGATAGCAGAGGTATTAGCACAGGTTATCACATCCCGAGTTTCCAAATCGGTCCTTCTCTATAGAGAAAAATGGGAAAATGTGTTGTATTATAACCATCATGGAGGTAGAATGTATGGGACAAAGCAAAGTAATTGCCAAGACTAACATTACTTACACATAACTCCTGGACAATCACCTGCAACTGGCATTTCCTTCAACTTCATTATAATATTTTCATGATGGGAAGATATGCACATAGGATTTAAAAACATCAGATGCGATAGATGCTGAACTATGAATGGCTGGTTGTGCTTCCTCCACAGAAATAGGTGTACTAACTGGTGGAGTTGGGGTTCGCCGTGGTAGTACTGGCGCTTTAGGCACTAGAGTTGCCTTACTAACTGCTCTTGTTCGGGAGCTCTGTGGTGGAGATGGTGATGTGTCAACAGGAACTGGGTTACTATCTGCTGGGGTTGGGGTTAGATTGGGTGAAGTTGGCTCTCTGTCCATCGCAGTAGGGGTACAATCTACGAGAGTCTGGGTTATGTGTGGTAGGGCTGGTTCTCATGCATGTACAACTGGGGTGCTATCTCCACCAAGAGGTAGCACTATTTTATTTGAAGACCATGTTTTTACTCCGCTAGATATTGTCATCACCCGCTCTAATTCAAATGGCTGATAAACAGGAAATATAGATAGTGTGGAGAAAAGAGGGCATGAAATTCTCACACCCTAGCTAGTCATGCATTAGAGTGTTGCATCATGTTTATTTTTCCATCAGAAACCTGAAATGGGGATGACAGAACCCCCAGTCCCCTCTGGAACCAGCTAGGGTTACTAAAAATATTTTCAATGAACCTGAAATGCCCTTCTAAAATGCCCATCATTTTTGTCTTGGTTCAGAACCTCTGCCAAAAGTGATGCACCTTTTCCTAGGCCATCTTAGGGTTTTTGAATTAAATCATAAATATTTGAATTTGGGCATTTAAAATTATATAAAATATTTAAATGCTCAAATATCTCCAAACTAAAATGTTTCATGTTGGAAATAATCCAACTATGGACCAGGAGTAGTTTGGTGATTTTAGGAGTTGCCTAAGTATTTTATTTAATTCAACAAAGTTGCAGAAGTATTAAAAAAACAGAAAACAGAAGAAATGGAAAAACTTACCTGGCGCCCAGCACCCGGCCCACCTGCCGGCCCAGCCCAGCACCGCGCCAGCGAGCTGCTTGCCGGCCAGGCAGGCAGGCAGGTGCTCGACGGCGAGCACCGCATGGGTGCCACGCACCTGCTCGCCGCCTCGCCGCCTCCCTTGCCTGGCTAACGCCGTGAATCGGCCTCTCTCTCTCCCGAACCTCCCAGACACCCCCTCTCCTCTCCAGTTCCTCTCCCTCGCTCTCCCACGCCATGGCCGACGCCATCGCCGCCACCCCCTCGCCGTAGCCACGCCCTCCGTCAACCCCACGCCGTGCCACCGTGTCCAGGAGCTCCGCCGCCGTCCACTTCATCAAGCTAGCCGAGCCCCGTGTGCTCGTGTGGCCCGAGACCACCGCACCGACCTCGCCCAAGCTCGCCGTCACCGGAGATCCCCTTCAACGCCGTCGCCGCCTCAGCTCGTCCCCGACCCCGCCGGTGGCCTCTACGGGAGCGCTGTGAGCCTAGCTACCCCTCCGACCCTCCCTCTCTCATTCCCGAGCCGTGTAGCCACCGCACGAAGATCACACGCACGCACCGCCGCGGATCTCGTCGCCGACGTGCTTCCGACCATCCTCCGGCCAATCCGCGGTGTCCAACGCACTCACCACGCTGCGTTGGGCCCAACCGTGCACTTCCCGCACCTCCCCGCACACCCTAGGCCGAGTTCGCTTTCACCCGAACTCCGGTGGCCGCCAAAGTCGTCGCCGGCGCCAACTCCGGCCACCCCGACCCCAACGGACTCCACCAAGAGCTGCGGCTCGTCCTCAGCTCCACTCCGGTGGTCTCCGCGACCCATTTGGTGGCCGAAACAGCCAAAACCACTTCCGCCGCCGCGTCGGGCTCGCCGGCGGCTAAACGCCGGTGCAGCCGACCCGGGTTTGACCACGGGTGGACCCTGGTTGACTCCCCTGAGTCAATGACAGGTGGGGCCCAGCCCTGTTAATTAAACAGGTTTAGTTTTATTTAAACTTTAATTAAATTAATCACCCTGACACACGGGACCCACTGTCAGGTTTGACCTGGACATGCTCCGTTGACCTGCTGACGTCACACTGACGTCAGGCTGACGGAATAATTGATTTTCTAGAATTAATCTAATATAGGAAATTCCAGAATATAGTTTAAACTTTAAAAATTCATAACTTTTATTCTGTAACTCCAAATCAGACAAATTATATATGAAAAATGATCAGAAAAATCCAATCTATCCATCTGTACTATTTTCATGCATGACTAAGCAATTTAACTTGATGTTTAATGCAGAACAAGGAAAAACACTTTTAAGGGCCATGTTTGAGTTTGAAATTTGAATCTTTGATTCAAATTGGTTCAAACCCTTCTGGTTTTAGTTGCATTAGCCCAACACACTCATATTGCCATGTTTCATGCATGCATCATATTGTTGCACATTGTTTGGTGATGGTTGTGTATCGGTGTCCTTTGCGACAGGTTCTGCCTCCGAGGAGTATCGTGATTACCCTAACGAAGAACCGTATCAGTGCATCGAACCATCAGGCAAGCAACCAACCATTTGATCATATCGATACAATCCCATGTTCTCGCTCCTGCTCTCTTTTACTGCATTAAGACAACGCGTTTCAAACTGCTGTGTGCTACGGTAGTTGAACCCACTTCCTCTGCATGACCTGTCATTGCCACAGTAACTAGATGAAACCCACTAGCATGTGTAGGAGTTGATTGAGCCATATGTATGTGTTGTTCCTACCTTGCTATGCCTGCTATGCTTAGAGTCGTGTTAGGTCTGGTTCATCTGGGTGATGGGCTAGAGTGAAATGATTATGTCGGTAATGGGAGTGGTGTGGTGAACACGATTTGGTAAAGGTATCGATGAGAGGCCATGTAGGAGTACATGGTGGGTTGTTTCATTGAAGCCGACCTTAAGCACTGAGATCTGTATGTGTGATTTAAGAACCAGCTACTACCATGCATTGGGCCCGAAACCAATGGACCCTCTCAACTTCTTATTCACCCTAGTTCTCTGTCCAGGAGTTGCAAGTAGTTTCTGGTGTTTGTAGCCTACTGGAGGCCGTGGACAGCGCTGACCGTAGGGGTGGGCTGTGATGCGGTAGGTACGTGGCCGGGTGTACCGAATACCCGTTAGGTATTTCGGGAACCCTGTTCACATCGTTCGGGGCCGTATGGGAAACCTCGGCCGGACTCCCTGCGGATGGAACCTGGATAGGCGATAAACCTGGACTGGAGGCTTAGGTGATTAGGTAGGTCGTGGCCGACACCCACGTTGGGCTTCCGCTTGAAGGTTGCCGAGTACATGTCGTGTAAACGACGGTAAGTGGTGAGAGCGCGTATGAAGAAGTACACCCCTGCAGGGTTATCATGATCTATTCGAATAGCCGCGTCCGCGGTAAAGGACTACTTGGTTGCTTATGCAGTTCATAGACAAGTAAATGGAAACTACTAAAAGCTTCAAGATAAGTGTGAGTGCCGAGGATGGCTCTTCCGTAGGAAGACGGAGGCGGATCCTCGGTAGTGTATTGAAGTGGTGAGTAGTGGACTCGTGTGCGCAAAACCATTTCAAGTTGGAGTCTCGTAGGTTAGCCTAGCCAAGAGTCAAAGCTGGCTTGCTGCAATAACTCCACCAACCCTTCTTGATAATATGCATGTATGTAGGATCTGATGTAAGTCTTGCTGAGTACCTTTGTACTCATGTTGCTATAATTCACATTTTACAGAAGACGCTGCAACCCCTTCTGATGGGTTCTACGTAGACGTTGACATCAATGAGTAGGCTAAGGCCCAGGTGGTGATCCTGAGCTTGTGAAGGACCACGTAGTATAGCTAGGCTTTCCAAGCCTCTTTTATTTTACTAGTTGTCTGTACTCAGACAAGTTACTTCCGCTGCTGGTTTATATGACTGTATGACTTGAATGCTGGGTCGTGTGACCAGTACCTTTGTGTATGTTATGTATGGCTCTCTGAGCCTTAAATAAAGTACTTGTGTCATAGAGTCATGTTGTGATGCCATGTTGTATTTGCACATATCGAGCATATTGTGTGTATGTTATTGAAATGCTTGGTATGTGTGGGATCTAACTATCTAGTTGTTTATCTTTAGTAGCCTCTCTTACCGGGAAATGTCTCCTAGTGTTACCGCTGAGCCATGGTAGCTTGCTACTGCTCTGGAACACTTAGGCTGGCCGGCATGTGTCCTTCTTCGTTCCTGTGTCTGTCCCTTCGGGGAAATGTCACGCATTGAGTACCGGAGTCCTGTTAGCCCGCTACAGCCCGGTTTACCGGAGTCCTGCTAGCCCAGTGTTACAGCCCGGACCCACTTGCTGATGACCGACACGTTCGAAGCTGGGTCATGGATGCCTGTCCCTGTAAGTCTGTGCCACTTTGGGTTTACGACTAGTCATCTCAGCCCGGGCTCCTTTCATATGGATGCTAGCGACACTATCATATACGTGAGCCAAAAGGCGCAAACGGTCCCGGGCAAAGGTAAGGCGACACCCGTGGGGATACCGTGCGTGAGGCCGCAAAGTGATATGAGGTGTTACAGGCTAGATCGATGTGACATCGAGTCGGGGTCCTGACAGCGTTGGCATCAGAGCCGGACTGCCTGTAGGTTCTCCAAGCCAAACTGGTCGATGTTGAGTCTAGAAATTCTTTAGTTATATGTAGGGGAATTGTTTGTGGGTTGGAACGTAAGGCTCTTTTTACTCCTTTATCTTATGACATTCTGATCTGAGTCAGTCTATTCTTCCACCGGGGGTTAAGGAATTAGGATCTATTCTCTCTATCAGGATCACGTGTTACTAATCAGTAGTACCTTATAGGTTTGATGAATACAAGCCTAGTTCAGTTCTACTACCACACTATGTTGTTAGGATGGACTCAGAACTTTGATATAATGATGTTGAGTGTGTATGAAATCCTTTGTCAAATGTCTCAAAATCCTTCTTGAGCATTTACAGCTGTTATGCTGCCGAAATTTTCCTAGAAATTCTAATGCCTTTGCATTATGATTGTGCTTTCAGATGGCCACTCGCGACCTTAATCAAGTGGTTCGCCTAACTCGATGCCTAGATGTACCCGGCCATACTGCCATGTTGGTCAGGGTAATGACTGAGGCTGGATACCGTTGGTATCCTGAGTACACGGTCGAAGAGCAATTCCGAGACTTTAATCAAAGCCAGTATCTCTGCACTGTCAGGATATTTCCATCTTATCCTGGGTCCACCGAGCCCCTTCACTGCTCCTATGGACTCGGGGTTACTATTGAGATGGCTGTGCAGGATGCCGCCTACTCTATGATGACCATCATGCGAGTCAGATCTGGTCTATTTCGGGACTCTGATTTCCGGTATATGCCAGGATCACTTCCGGGAGCACAAGGGTATCTCCAGGCTATCTATGCTGACCCCACTCAGGAGGATTCATGAACTCGCACCACTGCTGAGATGCTCGAGGATAAGAACCGTGAAAATCGGGCCTTGAGGTTAGAGCTCTTCAATACCCGTGCTGACCATTGGGCCACATTGACTCGGTTTGCACCGGCGGTGCAAGCTGGATATTCGGATATGCGCGATCTCTATCCTGTGAGATCCGCTCTGCCAGACGTGATGGGTTGGCGTGATGTAGGAGGCATCACCCCACCTCGCGGTCCCTGCAGGCCACCGTCTGTTGGTCCAAGACCTCATCCTAGTCCCTATGGTCCACAAGCTCCGCGAGATCGTCTGTTTCCGGATGATCATGTTGAGCTTCCAGGCTATGGAGGTGATTTCTACGAGAACTACTACGGATCGGTCTGAGTTAGTGGTAGTATCACTAGTTCGCACTAGCTGTGTCGTCTATCGTCCCGCGTGACTCGTGGGATATGACCTAGTTTGTACTCTTTCCGGAGGTGTAGAAAAATAATGTATAGGAGCTTGGGATGCCTCCGATGAGATGTAATCCTCTTTTCACCGTAATAGTACTTTGTTTGGTCTTGTACTAAACCCTGTATGGTGTGTATGACGATGGAATAAAGAAGCAGTTTCTGTATCTACCATGTCATACGGATGATCATCTTGCATTTCGAGTTATTCCTTACATTCTGTATCCTATGTCGGAATCTTATCATTCTGACTAAATCATTGTCTTGTTTACCTAGGATGGTCAACACGCGCACTAACCCTGCTCCTCAAGAGCAGGCCGAAGGCAGTGAAGTCAGGAATGCAAATCTACCTCATCCTCCTTCCCTAGCCGAGGTTATGATGGAAGCTGAGAGAAATAAACGGGAGACCAACCGTTTGTTGGAGCGTATTGAACAGAACACAGCACACCATCAGAGGACTAACGTGGTGTCGCTCAGTGATTTCATTAAGTTACATCCACCCACGTTCCACCACTCCGTCGAGCCTCTCGACGCTGATGACTGGCTTCGCAGTATTTCTCACAAACTGCATTCTGCGCTAGTAGCTGAGGCTGACAAGGTCACCTTTGCTGCATATCATCTTGAAGGCCCCGCCAGTCTATGGTGGGAGAATTATGGAGCTATGCGCCCAGCGGGCCATGTCACTACTTGGGCTGAATTCAGCGAGGCTTTCCGTGAACATCACATTCCGGAGGGTCTCATGGACCGTAAACGTGAGGAATTTTGCAACTTCACCCAAGGCCGACTCTCTGTGGATGTTTACAGCAGGGAGTTTGGTAACCTCGCACGATATGCAACTGAGGAAGTTTCTACTGATGCCAAGAAGCAAGCAAGGTTCCGTAAGGGACTTAGTCCTGAGCTTCGCCGCGACCTCCGTCTGCATGAGTGCACATCTTTTCAGAAACTTGTTAACAAGGCCATCAGTGCTGAAACTGGTCAGACTGATTATGACGCAACACGCAAGCATGGCCGTGACATGGGTTCCTCATCCGGTGCTGGTCCTCAGAAGCGCCGCGTGTGGGTGCCCAACACCGCCCTGCCACCCAGGTTCACACCGAGGCCATCTTTCCAGGCGCCTCGCCCTGTTCAACAGTCTGCACCAGCCAAGCCCTATGGGGGTCCAACCAACAATGCTCCCCCACGTACCAGTTCTGTGACCTGTTTCAAGTGTGGGGAATCTGGTCACTATATGCGTGAGTGCCCCCTGACCAACCCCAACCAGTCTGCTAAAGCTGTTGGCCGTGGCAAACCGACAGGGAAAGTGTTCCACGCCAAGCCGGCCACCGCTACACGTGGCCATGTCAACTGTATCTCTGCCGAAGAAGCTCAAGAAGATCCCAACGTTGTTCTCGGTACGCTCCTTGTTAATTGCCACCCGGCATCTGTTCTTTTCGATACAGGAGCCTCTCATTCATTTATATCCGAGAACTATGCCCGTCTGCATAACACCGCATTCTGTGACATGCCATCCACTATGGAAATTTCTACTCCTGGTTCGAGATGGTAGACCTCCAGGGTAAGTTATGGAAATGAAATCCAAGTCGACAGACTTGTTTTCCTTGCATCTGTGATAGCTCTCAAATTTTCAGATATTAATATCATTTTGGGTATGGACTGGATGTCAGCTCATCATGCCAAAATTGATTGCTTCTCTAGGACTGTTCAACTCACTCACCCTTCGGGCAAGATAGTCAATGTCTTGACCCGATTAGCCAAGCGACAATTATATTCTCTTAACGCCAGCCCTTTGCCAGACCTTGAGGACGTTCCGGTAGTCCGTGACTTCCCGGATGTCTTCCTAGAGGAATTGCCAGGTGTTCCACCTGACAGGGATGTTGAGTTCGTAATAGACCTCATTCCAGGAACCGTTCCGATTGCTAGAAGACCCTATAAGATGGCACCACTAGAACTAGCCGAGCTTAAGAAACAACTCGATGAGTCCTTGAAAAAGGGTTTCATCCGACCTAGCTCATCTCCGTGGGCTTGCCCCGTCCTATTCGTCAAGAAGAAGGATGGTACGGACCGGATGGTTGTAGATTATCGACCTGTCAATTTGGTCACAATCAAGAACAAATATCCGCTCCCCAGGATCAACGACCTGTATGATCAGCTCGCTGGATCCTCAGTCTTCTCCAAGATGGATTTGAGGTTGGGCTACCATCAAATCAAAATTAAAAACGGGGACATTCCTAAAACGGCCTTTGTTACTCGTTATGGCCAATACGAGTACACCGTCATGTCCTTCGGTTTAACCAACGCTCCAGCCACCTTTTCTCGGTTAATGAACTCAATCTTCATGGAGTATTTGGATAAATTCGTCGTAGTTTATCTCGATGATATACTCATCTACTCCAAGAACGAGGAAGAACATGCCGAACATCTAAGGCTAGTGTTGAAGAAACTTCGAGAGCATCGCCTTTATGCCAAATTTTCTAAATGTGAATTCTGGTTGTCGGAAGTGACCTATCTGGGTCATGTAGTATCTGGTAAAGGTATTGCTGTTAACCCTGAGCGAGTTCAAGCCGTCCTTAATTGGACTCCACCTGAATCGGTCAAGCAAGTTCGGAGTTTTCTCGGCTTAGCGAGCTATTGCCGTCGCTTCGTCGAAAACTTCTCCAAAGTTGCTAAACCTCTAACCGAACTCCTCAAGAAAGATAAAAAGTTTGAATGGACTCCACAATGTGAGCACAGCTTTCAGGAACTGAAAAGACGCCTGACTTCTGCTCCCGTTCTGGTACTGCCAGACTTCTCCAAGGACTTTGTTATCTACTGCGACGCCTCGCGACTTCTCATGCAAGATCGACACGTAATTGCTTACGCCTCACGGCAACTGCACCCACATGAGGAGAATTATCCTACTCATGATCTAGAGCTTGCAGCTGTAGTCTATGCACTTAAAACCTGGCGACATTACCTCCTCGGTAACCGTTGCGAAATTTTCACTGATCACCAAAGTCTGAAGTACATTTTCACCCAACCGGATTTGAATCTCAGGCAAAGACGTTGGGTTGAGTTGATCACAGATTTCGACTTAGGAATAACTTACACCCCAGGGAAAGCCAACGTCATGGCTGATGCGCTAAGTCGTAAATCTTATTGTAACAACCTAATGTTACAACAAAGTCAACCGCTTCTCCATGAGTAATTTCGGAAGCTTAACCTTCACATTGTTCCTCAAGGTTTTCTTTCCACCTTGGTGGCAAAACCTACCCTTACGGATCAGATCATCAAAGCACAGAAGGTAGATCCGGGAATTTCCCGCATCAAGAGAAACATCAAGAAAGGAGTTGCGAATTGTTTCTCCATTGATGATCAAGGGGTCGTATACTTCGGGAATCGACTAGTGGTTCCCAAAGTGTGAAACCTGAGGCGATTGATCCTTAAGGAGGCTCATGAATCTCCTCTCACCATTCATCCCGGTAGTACTAAGATGTATCAGGATCTACGCCAGAGGTTCTGGTGGACTAGGATGAAGAGAGAAATTGCTCAGTATATTGCTAATTGCGACGTCTGTCGTCGTGTAAAGGCAGAGCATCAACGGCCTGCTGGCACCCTTCAACCCTTAGCTATTCCTGAATGGAAATGGGATAAAATTGGTATGGATTTCATTACCGGTTTTCCTAGGACCAAGAGAGGGAATAATGCTATCTTCGTCGTGGTCGATCGTCTTTCCAAAGTAGCCCATTTCTTACCTGTTTGTGAGAGTATAACCGCTAGTCAGCTGGCAGACTTATACATCTCCCGGATAGTGTCTCTCCATGGTGTTCCTTTGGAAATTAACTCGGATCGAGGAAGTCTTTTCACCTCTCGATTTTGGGAAAGTTTCCAAAACGCTATGGGAACCCGCCTTTCCTTTAGCACCGCTTTCCACCCTCAGTCGAGTGGTCAAGTGGAACGCGTCAACCAGATTCTAGAAGACATGCTTCGAGCCTCTGTTATCTCATTCGGAATGGATTGGGAGAAGTGCCTTCCATTTGCCGAATTCGCTTACAACAACAGCTATCAATCCAACTTGGGTAAAGCCCCTTTTGAAGTTCTCTATGGACGACGGTGTCGAACACCCCTTAACTGGTCAGAAACCGGGGAAAGACAATTCTTTGGCCCGGATATGATTCAGGAAGCAGAAGACCAAGTTCGCATCGTTCGTGAAAAATTGAAAACAGCCCAATCTCGTCAAAAGAGTCAATATGACCGAAAACATAAGGCTATGACTTTCGAGGTTGACGAGAAGGCTTACCTTCGGGTTACCCCTCTGAAGGGAACCCATCGTTTCGGTATCAAAGGCAAATTAGCTCCTCGTTACATTGGACCTTTTCGCATTCTCGCCAAACGAGGAGAAGTTGCCTACCAGTTGGAACTACCTCCGCACCTCTCCAGAGTCCACGATGTCTTCCATGTTTCTCAACTCAGGCGTTGCTTCTCGGATCCTATCCGTGGAGTGGACTACGAAACGCTTGATCTCCAAGATAATCTTACATATCGAGAGTACCCCATCCGTATCCTTGATCAGACCGAGCGTACCACTCGACGTCATAATATCAAGTTTCTCAAAGTACAATGGTCGCACCATTCTGAGGATGAAGCAACTTGGGAAAGGGAGGATCGTCTTCGACTTGAGTATCCCGCCCTCTTCCCAGAGGAACCCAAATCTCGGGACGAGATTCTTTTGAGTGGGGGTGAGTTGTCACACCCTAGCTAGTCATGCATTAGAGTGTTGCATCATGTTTATTTTTCCATCAGAAACCTGAAATGGGGATGACAGAACCCCCAGTCCCCTCTGGAACCAACTAGGGTTACTAAAAATATTTTCAATGAACCTGAAATGCCCTTCTAAAATGCCCATCATTTTTGTCTTGGTTCAGAACCTCTGCCAAAAGTGATGCACATTTTCCTAGGCCATCTTAGGGTTTTTGAATTAAATCATAAATATTTGAATTTGGGCATTTAAAATTATATAAAATATTTAAATGCTCAAATATCTCCAAACTAAAATGTTTCATGTTGGAAATAATCCAACTATGGACCAGGAGTAGTTTGGTGATTTTAGGAGTTGCCTAAGTATTTTATTTAATTCAACAAAGTTGCAGAAGTATTAAAAAAAACAGAAAACAGAAGAAATGGAAAAACTTACCTGGCGCCCAGCACCCGGCCCACCTGCCGGCCCAGCCCAGCACCGCGCCAGCGAGCTGCTTGCCGGCCAGGCAGGCAGGCAGGTGCTCGACGGCGAGCACCGCATGGGTGCCACGCACCTGCTCGCCGCCTCACCGCCTCCCTCGCCCGGCTAACACCGTGAATCAGCCTCTCTCTCTCTCCCGAACCTCCCAGACACCCCCTCTCCTCTCCAGTTCCTCTCCCTCGCTCTCCCACGCCATGGCCGACGCCATCGCCGCCACCCCCTCGCCGTAGCCACGCCCTCCGTCAACCCCACGCTGTGCCACCGTGTCCAGGAGCTCCGCCGCCGTCCACTTCATCAAGCTAGCCGAGCCCCGTGTGCTCGTGCGGCCCGAGACCACCGCACCGACCTCGCCCAAGCTCGCCGTCGCCGGAGATCCCCTTCAACGCCGTCGCCGCCTCAGCTTGTCCCCGACCCCGCCGGTGGCCTCTACGGGAGCGCTGTGAGCCTAGCTACCCCTCCGACCCTTCCTCTCTCATTCCCGATCAGTGTAGCCACCGCACAAAGATCACACGCACGCACCGCCGCGGATCTCGTCGCCGACGTGCTTCCGGCCATCCTCCGGCCAACCCGCGGTGTCCAACGCACTCACCACGCTGCGTTGGGCCCAACCGTACACTTCCCGCACCTCCCCGCACACCCTAGGCCGAGTTCGCTTTCACCCGAACTCCGGTGGCCGCCAAAGTCGTCGCCGGCGCCAACTCCGGCCACCCCGACCCCAACGGACTCCACCAAGAGTTGCGGCTCGTCCTCAGCTCCACTCCGATGGTCTCCGCGACCCATTTGGTGGCCGAAACAGCCAAAACCACTTCCGCCGCCGCGTCGGGCTCGCCGGCGGCTAAATGCCGGTGCAGCCGATCCGGGTTTGACCACGGGTGGGCCCTGGTTGACTCCCCTGAGTCAATGACAGGTGGGGCCCAGCCCTGTTAATTAAACAGGTTTAGTTTTATTTAAACTTTAATTAAATTAATCACCCTGACACGCGGGACCCACTGTCAGGTTTGACCTGGACATGCTCCATTGACCTGCTGACGTCACACTGACGTCAGGCTGACGCAATAATTGATTTTCTAGAATTAATCTAATATAGGAAATTCCAGAATATAGTTTAAACTTTAAAAATTCATAACTTTTATTCTGTAACTCCAAATCAGACAAATTATATATGAAAAATGATCAGAAAAATCCAATCTATCCATCTGTACTATTTTCATGCATGACTAAGCAAGTTAACTTGATGTTTAATGCAGAACAAGGAAAAACACTTTTAAGGGCCATGTTTGAGTTTGAAATTTGAATCTTTGATTCAAATTGGTTCAAACCCTTCTGGTTTTAGTTGCATTAGCCCAACACACTCATATTGCCATGTTTCATGCATGCATCATATTGTTGCACATTGTTTGGTGATGGTTGTGTATCGGTGTCCTTTGCGACAGGTTCTGCCTCCGAGGAGTATCGTGATTACCCTAACGAAGAACCGTATCAGTGCATCGAACCATCAGGCAAGCAACCAACCATTTGATCATATCGATACAATCCCATGTTCTCGCTCCTGCTCTCTTTTACTGCATTAAGACAACGCGTTTCAAACTACTGTGTGCTACGGTAGTTGAACCCACTTCCTCTGCATGACCTGTCATTGCCACAGTAACTAGATGAAACCCACTAGCATGTGTAGGAGTTGATTGAGCCATATGTATGTGTTGTTCCTACCATGCTATGCCTGCTATGCTTAGAGTCGTGTCAGGTCTGGTTCATCTGGGTGATGGGCTAGAGTGAAATGATTATGTCGGTAATGGGAGTGGTGTGGTGAACACGATTTGGTAAAGGTATCGATGAGAGGCCATGTAGGAGTACATGGTAGGTTGTTTCATTGAAGCCGACCTTAAGCACTGAGATCTGTATGTGTGATTTAAGAACCAGCTACTACCATGCATTGGGCCCGAAACCAATGGACCCTCTCGACTTCTTATTCACCCTAGTTCTCTGTCCAGGAGTTGCAAGTAGTTTCTAGTGTTTGTAGCCTACTGGAGGCCGTGGACAGCGCTGACCGTAGGGGTGGGCTGTGATGCGGTAGGTACGTGGCCGGGTGTACCGAATACCCGTTAGGTATTTCGGGAACCCTGTTCACATCGTTCGGGGCCGTATGGGAAACCTCGGCCGGACTCCCTGCGGATGGAACCTGGATAGGCGATAAACCTGGACTGGAGGCTTAGGTGATTAGGTAGGTCGTGGCCGACACCCACGTTGGGCTTCTGCTTGAAGGTTGCCGGGTACATGTCGTGTAAACGACGGTAAGTGGTGAGAGCGTGTATGAAGAAGTACACCCCTGCAGGGTTATCATGATCTATTCGAATAGCCGCGTCCGCGGTAAAGGACTACTTGGTTGCCTATACAGTTCATAGACAAGTAAATGGAAACTACTAAAAGCCTCAAGATAAGTGTGAGTGCCGAGGATGGCTCTTCCGTAGGAAGACGGAGGCGGATCCTCGGTAGTGTATTGAAGTGGTGAGTAGTGGACTCGTGTGCGCAAAACCATTTCAAGTTGGAGTCTCGTAGGTTAGCCTAGCCAAGAGTCAAAGCTGGCTTGCTGCAATAACTCCACCAACCCTTCTTGATAATATGCATGTATGTAGGATCTGATGTAAGTCTTGCTGAGTACCTTTGTACTCATGTTGCTATAATTCACATTTTACAGAAGACGCTGCAACCCCTTCTGATGGGTTCTACGTAGACGTTGACATCAATGAGTAGGCTAAGGCCCAGGTGGTGATCCTGAGCTTGTGAAGGACCACGTAGTATAGCTAGGCTTTCCAAGCCTCTTTTATTTTACTAGTTGTCTGTACTCAGACAAGTTACTTCCGCTGCTAGTTTGTATGACTGTATGACTTGAATGCTGGGTCGTGTGACCCGTACCTTTGTGTATGTTATGTATGGCTCTCTGAGCCTTAAATAAAGTACTTGTGTCATAGAGTCATGTTGTGATGCCATGTTGTATTTGCACATATCGAGCATATTGTGTGTATGTTATTGAAATGCTTGGTATGTGTGGGATCTGACTATCTAGTTGTTTATCTTTAGTAGCCTCTCTTACCGGGAAATGTCTCCTAGTGTTACCGCTGAGCCATGGTAGCTTGCTACTGCTCTGGAACACTTAGGCTGGCCGGCATGTGTCCTTCTTCGTTCCTGTGTCTGTCCCTTCGGGGAAATGTCACGCATTGAGTACCGGAGTCCTGTTAGCCCGCTACAGCCCGGTTTACCAGAGTCCTGCTAGCCCAGTGCTACAGCCCGGACCCACTTGCTGATGACCGACACGTTCGAAGCTGGGTCATGGATGCCTGTCCCTGTAAGTCTGTGCCACTTTGGGTTTACGACTAGTCATGTCAGCCCGGGCTCCTTTCATATGGATGCTAGCGACACTATCATATACGTGAGCCAAAAGGCGCAAACGGTCCCGGGCAAAGGTAAGGCGACACCCGTGGGGATACCGTGCGTGAGGCCGCAAAGTGATATGAGGTGTTACAGGCTAGATCGATGTGACATCGAGTCGGGGTCCTGACAGAAATAGTTGATATGTATATTGTTTAACTAAAACGGATAGCATGACACAATTTCACATATATGATGTCTATCTAAACTGGATAGCATAGCTTAACATAATTCAAAGATATGATGACTAACTAAGCAGGATCGCATGACCTAATTCACATACATGTTATCTAAGTAATCAGGATTGCATGATTTAATTCACATATGTGATTTATATGCTAAGCAGAGGGCATTCACATATATGATGTCTGAACTAAGAACATGGTGTTGAATATTGTGTATATGATGTCTAAACTATGCAATGCAAGACACCATATGCATGATATGAGCAGTATAACCGTGCCAAGTTAGAGCATACACCTTGGTGGGGGAATAGGACCGGTCATCTGTCTCTGAATCCATCTCTGAGGAGCTATCGGGACCTAGTAAGAGATCTGCTTCGACAGGTAGCACTGTCTGCTCTGAAGGCCTTGTTTTCACTCCAGATTTTTCCATCACCCACTCAGATGGCTAATTCATAGGAAGAGTAGTTTAATGTACAAACATTGTCGACAAATGGAAATGTAATGAAGAAAAGGATGGGCATTGCACATTTCACATATATTATGGCTGGCTAAAAGACATGAGACTGCATAATTCCCACATATCTTTACCTAATAATAAAGTAAATTGGGTTTCTTTCGTCCGTCATGGAATTATTTCAGAAAAGTCCCTCTATTTTAGAGAATTCAGCCCGCAGTCCTATTTTAACTTAAAACGAATCGTTATTTTCATATTTTACACAAAAGTCCCTGTCTTTTCTTGAAATCAACCCGCCGTCTGGATTTAAGTCACACCCGAACCGTTTTTTTCATTTTTCGAAACCCCCCTGATGTTTTAGATAATTCATCCGCGGATCATATTTAAGTCAAACAAATGTTTTTTTAAATCATCCATATCTTTTAAACCGTAACTCCGATTTGAACATGTTATATATGAAATTTGATTAGAAACATATGTAGAATATGAATATGAGATTATTTTTACCATTTAAGTATTTTTCAATATTATTTTGGAGTATATTTGAGTCAACCAAAATGATTTTCTAAATTATTTGTATCTTTTAAACCGTAACTTCGATTTTAGCATATTATATATGAAATTTTATTAGAAAAATGTGTGGAATCTAAGTATGATGTTAATTTTACCTGTTAAATATTTTTAAAATATTGTTATGAAGGCAAACTTATAATTTATAGTGCAAGAGTCGTTTTTTTATACCGGCGGCGATCCGGATTGCAAATAAACACCCAACTATAACCATATACGGAAAAGAAAACATCGATAACTACACATGCATACCTCTGAAAAATGTCGCAGGGGAAAACAATAGATTTCTCATTACGAGAGTCATAGAAAGCGAGCGAGAGAGAGAGAGAGAGAGGGAGAGAGAGGGAGAGGGAGGAGAGAGGGTGAGAGAGACGCCTTAGGATTAACCATATTCAACACATGTTTTTTTGTTTTGTGTGAACACCGAGGCCATCACCGGCGTGGGTGAGAAGGAGGATAAGCGGCAACACAAATATGATGCCTCGCAAAAATAAAGGAGATGGACCTATTATGGTCTTGAGTGATGGTTGTTGAGTTAACAGCGTGTGTTATGTTTTCTCTCCCATTGCAACGCACGGGCTCTTTTGCTAGTGATATAGAAACTAAACAGGTAGCATTACAGAACATGTCTAAACTAAGCAAATGACATATATGATGTTGAAAGTAGGCACTGCAAGGCAACATATGCATGATATGACTAACATCAGCATGCCAAGTTAGAGCAAACACCTTGGGGGTAAATAGGAGTGGTCAGCTGCGCCTGAATCCGCCTCAGAATAGATATCTTCCTCTGGATTAAAATCTGGAGAGGGGGTTTGCCATTGAACCCACCATGGAGCGATGACTGCATGACATTGTATTGCCGTGCAAAACTCTTATCTTTTTCTCTACATGTTCAGCATGACTGTGTACAATATCTGACATGCATATGAAAAAATATAGTGATATTATGTAAGGAGAGCATGTAGAAATCTAGAGTGATGGTAACAACCAGTGGATGGATCCAAAAATAATGATAGCAGGCTAATGATTGCTTTAATTTAATAAAAAGACAAATGATGATTGCTTTACTAGTTGTTTCCCACCCAAAATGAACAACATAGGCATACCCTAGGTGAACCAGATATTAGACAGAGATACTATTTGTTGCTGCCTCGATATGTGCCCCACAACTAATTTAGAACTCAGTTTTGAACATTAATTTGGACCTGACTTGGAGTCTAAGAGGTGAACAGGACAATAAAGTACCAGGTAATATTAAGCAATGCATAACATAACCAGAAACAAAAGAGTGTGACCTCTCTTGTGGACCCGTGTACTCCTCAGGTTCATCTGCTGAGTCGATGATGGTGATGCCATTGTGGTGGGTGCCGGCGGCAGGGAAGGAGATCTGAGGCGGCGAATGACAGTCATGAGTCATGATGTCTGGTTTGGTGGATGCTTCTGTCGATGGAGCAGCTCAGGTGAGGTGGACGACGCCGTGACAGGAGCAGGACAAACCACACAAAGTTTTCTTTGACACCTACCTATAACTAAAGTAATTATGTAAGGGCTCCTTTGGCTTGCATGATTCTAAAAACGCAGGGATAGGAAAAACACCGGAATATGATATGAATGCACATGAGAAACAGAGCATTTGTAAACACATGATTTCTGTCAACTTGGGTGTTTAGTTCACAAGAATTGGAAGAGTAGAGGAATGCAAAGAAACATGGCCAAATTAAAGTGAAACCATATGAGAGCGTGTACAGTTAGAATGTTATTCTGCCACTATTGCACTTGGTCTTGTTTTCATGCATAGGATTTTGAAAAGTAGGTCTAGGTGGATGTTTTGCTCCATTCCTTTCAACAAAATGCATGAATAATTGAATAGTAGAGTGTCATAGGAAAATTTCCTATTGCTATGTTTTTCCTTTGAACCAAAATAGCCCTAATGGATCGACATGAATGTAGAGTAATAAGTGATGTGACAAGTGTACAACCTCATTGCCGTAGCCGTATCGACCTCGGCATCATTGGGTTGGTCCCTGAAGAAGTTGAGGCAGAGGTGGTTGTCGGAGGTGTGGAGGAAGATCTGAGGAATCTGTAGACGACGTCCAGGGCACTGCTCTATTGTGATGGATGGTTCCGTCGTTGGAGCAGCTCCGGCGAGCCGTAAGACATCAAGGCTGAAGCAGTACAAGACATACATCGTTAATCTCAAGTGGGATTCTAATAGCATCTCCAATAGATGATGAAAAATACATTACCAAAAAGTGATAAATGTAAAATTTACATCACCAAAAAACACCTGACTACAATAGATGAGGTAAAAACTGTTGAATCTGAACTTAAATGTCGAAACTGAAATTTACTGTGGAATCTGAATGTTACTGTCGAAACTGAACGCAATCATCGAGGAAGAGGCTCCGGCTGGGCAGCGATGAGGTGGCGGACGGAGGAGGGTGGGGTTTCGCGGCTGGAGTAGAGAGGTTATGGCGGCCTGGGATTTCGAATGGCAAAAAGGAGGCGATGGGAACGGGGAACCATGACTTAGGGACGCACTTGTCCAAAATGTAGGGTGTGGTACAAAAGTACCCCCATCAATTTGAACTAGCGGCCCTTTCGGCTCAGGGTTAGAAGGGGGATTTCGCGTGTCGGGATTTGGCAGCCGGAGGGAGTTTTCGTGCGTGTTGTAATTTCGGGATAGCAAGGCGCGGGCTGTGAAGGCGCGGGTTTTGGGAGCACGATATCTGAATTTTCAGGATATAACAAGGCGCGGGTTGAATTTTAGGGACAAGCCTAACGTGTAATATTGTACTTGTACGTACCAAATCAATTCGCACTTCCCTCAATGAAAAAACAAAAAAAAACTATTCACACCACACAAAGAGAGAGTCTTGTCCCGTTTTACTATACAATTGCTATTCAAAGCTATGAATCCATGTTATGTCCATTTAAATTTTTTCACTGGCTGTATAATGCATGTAACCTACTCATACCAACATTTTAGTACATTCCAAATGTCTATACTACAGCTGCAATTCAAACTAAATTTTAAATTCGCTTCTCTATTTGAATAAGTATTTACAATCATGATTGTTGCCAACTTCAACCATCATTCATGTATTACCTTAACAACACACCACATGATTACTATATAGAGATAGATATGAACTATGTGTACTATATGAACTCGAATTCAATTTTTTGAATACACTTGATGTTGATTCCAAATAATAGTACATTTGATGTACTAACTAGATATTCATAATCTAAACCATGTTCCATACGTACACCGTGTTTATCACACAAAGCATAGTGCCCCGCCCCCTACATTATGACAAGTATTTAGCCCTGAGCTGCAAAAGCCACAAATTATCCCAAATTATAATCGATATTCTATATATTATATGTAGTACTAGCAAGATGCCCATGCGTTGCACGGAACATCAAGATGATCGAGGGGAGGCCTTATTTGCAAATGGGGAGAGGAGTGTGGGTATCTTTTTTCAAAATTGCCACAGTTTCCTTCATATCCGTCAGATATAAATCAGACGGCCTATATTGCAGGATGGCAGGTACACCATCATCAACAACTCTGTTGTTTATAAGAGTAGAGATAAAATATATTATATGTAGTATAACATGTTCATAACCACACCATGCGTATCACCGTTATATATATTCACGCATGCGTCGGTTTAAAACACTATGATAAATTCTTCAAATATCCGAATTCACTTTTTATAATGAATTATGATCTCTATTCGTCTTTTACACCCACACAATCCTCTTATCTTTGTAGCTAGTGCTAACTTTCTCTCGTGCATGCACACGCCCGCATCCCTCTCACCCTCCCTCAGCATTCTCTAGCTCCGTCGCACAAATTTGTCTTTTCACTTTAGGTCGCTTGCCCATGGTGTGTGTAGGCCCCCAACTCCTTCTTTACGGCACACATCGATCGATATGCCTCTCTAGCCAGGTGTGCCTACCACAAACACAAGCTTTCACTACAAAAAAAGACACATCCGTGACATTTTGGGCCGAACGAAATTTTTTCCTGTCATACTTATGACACTTCTAAGACGATAATTGTGACAAAACCCGGTATCATCATATATGTGGTGGGGTCCTACTTCTATGACAAAAAATCATGACAGAAAATGGGCTTTTCATCCTGGGCAGGCCGGAGACGCAGCTGCATGACATTCTTTGGGCCGTCCATGACAGAAAAAACCATGGTAGAAGCGAGGGTGAGGAAAATATCGGGGAGTTCCCGGTTATGGTGGGTGGTCGGTGGTCGAGCGATGCGCGTTTCTCTCGTACGTACGTGCGTGTGTATGAGGCGTTGTGCTTTAACCGAACCCGAGCGAGGCGTTGGGCTCTAACTGAACCCGAGTGATTACATTGTAGGCTATGCGTTACTGAACCCGAGCGATCGATCGATCCCTTGCTATTAACTGAACCTGAGTGATTCCTTCGCTAGTGCTGCTAACTGAAGCCGATC
>NC_041386.1:643110598-643172466 GCF_002162155.2 Triticum dicoccoides
CCGGTGGGGGGTTGGATGAACAGGACCCCCTGGTAGTAGAGGTTGTTGCCACTGGATGAACAGTACCCCGATCGATCGAGCCGGTGGATGAATAGGACCCCGTGGAGGGCTGGATGAACAGTAGCTGGTGGAGGGCTGGTTGAACAGTAGCCGGTGGAGGGCTGGATGAACAGTAGCCCATGGAGGGGTGGTTGAACAGGACTCCGTGGAGAGGGCTAGTTGAACAGTAGCCAGTGGAGGAGCGTGCGGTGGAGGTTGGATGAACAGGAGCCCGTGGATGAACAGTCGCAGGTGGAGGCTGGAGGAGGTCGACGGTGGATGAATAGTAGCCTGTGGAGGCAGTCGACAGTGGAGATGAACAATATCCCGTGGAGTCCCGTTTTGCGGTACGCCACACACCTCCCGATGAACAGGACCCCCGTTTCGACCGTAGCACTCCAACACAAGTCTGTTTCTTCCGTTTTACGGTACTCCACACCCCTCCCGATCAACAGGACCCCGTTTCCACCATAGGAGGTCCGTTTCCTCCATTTTGCGGTACGCCAGACCCCTCCCGATGAACATGATCTCATTTCGACCGTGGCCGATCGAACACAAGGCCGTTTCCTCTGTTCTGCAGTACGCCAGGCCTTGTTTCCATCGGTTGTTCCATCCAGGCCGGTTGGCTCCCGATGAACAGCCCGTATTTCGTTGCCTCCCGATGAACACGACCCATTCCGTTGCCTCCCCATGAACACGACGATGGCACAGCTTCTTCGTTCTGACCCAGCCATGTACACGAGCCCTGGCCATATGTATGTGCGAGTAGGCATTCGAGACCTCGCCCGTATGTACGTACATGGCCATATTTTCTTTCTTGCACCCTGGCCGATGTACGTACGTGTACATGCTACGTGCGCGCCTCTACTACGACATGTGCGCACCTCTACTACGACACGTGCGCGCCTCTATATCGACCAGTATGTACGTACACGTTCGCGACCAGAATGATAGCGCTATGTATGCTTCGACCAGGTGGGTCCCGACTGTCAGGCACTTCCTTGCGTGCGAAGATATAGCTGGTGGGTCCCAGCAGTCAGCGGGGCGAATCATTTTTTCACAAAATTTGGTGGCCCGTCCAGTGGGTCCCTGTTGCCAGGTGGAGGAATCATTATTTTCCTTGTAATAAGGAGGCACTTCCTTGCTACAGCCATGGACCCAGTTGTCAGTCTCTCCATGTATAGTACTCTTCCAATGGAAGCCATTCGTTCACCACGCCGCGCCGAGAGCACCAAGGCGGTGGACGACGACGAGGCCTAGGAAGGGGACGACGCGGAGCCGAGGAAGACGTGGCAGTGGATGCCCACGCGGAGAGGAGTACGAGGGTTCACTAGTTCGGCTGTGGTGTGAGGATGCCGTCGCCGCAGGGCCTGGCCAGCGGTGGGAGTAGTAGGGGGCGGTGAGGCCTCCGAGGCAACACAGCCGACCATGGGAGGCAGGAGCAGGCGGCACAACTGGCGCTGCTTTGGGCGGTTAGAGCAAGAAGACCAGAGGTTGAAGAAGCATTACGGTCGTCGGATGGACATCGTACGGTCCCAGCTAGCAGGGGGTATTCATTTTTTGTGTGTAATAAGGAGGCACTTCCTTGTGTGCAAAGATATAGCTGGTGGGTCCGACCTGTCAGTGGGGGGGATGTTTTTTCGCAAAATACAGAGGACCTTCTCGTGGGTCCCAGCTGTCAGGTTGAGGAATCATTATTTTCCTCGTAATAAGGAGGCACTTCCTTGCTGCGGCCGTGGACCCAGCTGTTAGCCTCTCCACGTACAGTACTCTTACGATGGAAGTCGTTCGTTGACCACATTGACCACGCCCCGCCGAGAGCACCAATGCGGTGGACGAAGGCGAGGCCTAGGAAGGGGACGACATGGAGCCGGGGAAGATGTGGCAGTGGATGCCCGTGCGGAGAGGAGTACGAGGGTTCACTGGTTCGGCTGCGGTGTGAGGCTGTCGTCGCCGCAGGGCCAGGCCAGCGGTGGGAGTAGTAGGGGCAGTGAGGCCTTCACGGCAGCACAGCCGGCCACGGGAGGCAGGAGCAGGCGGCACGACCGGCGCTGCTTTGGGCGGCTGGAGCAAGAAGACCAGAGGTTGAAGAATCACGATGGTCGTTGGATGGACATCGTACGGTCACTGCAGCTAGAATCGTTTATATTGACTAAGTTGACAAAGCCCTTGGTATGCGTCAACTTAGTGGACCCATAGGTCAGCCTCCGAAACGGTGCGCCCCAGATGTCAAGGGGGGGAATCATTTTTTGGGCGGCTGAAGCTAGAATATCCGAGATTGAAGAAGAAGCACGACATCCATTGGATGGACATCCAACTGAACTGCTGCTAAAACCGTGCGTTGACTATAACTTGGCAAAGCCTTGCATATGTGTCAACTTACTTTTTTAGGGGACGCGTCAACTTAGTAGCCCCACAAGTGTGTGGTAGAGAACATATAGCCCATTTGCGATTTGTAAGAATGTACAGCCCATTTTTGAATTCTAATGGAATTTACTACAGCCCATTTATAGTTTGTTAAAAGTACAACCCATTTTCTAGCTAGGACAATGATTAATAATTTCAACCAACCATTCAAAACAGAATTCAATAAAATTTCCCACATTTTGATGGGATCCGAAATATTTTTATCCTAAAATTTCTAGTTAGATTAAATACAATTTCAATATAAATTTGTATTATGTAAAATCCAATGAAATATTGCGTGCGCAACAATTAATGAAATTAAAATTTTCAAAATCCAAATGTAATATTTTATAAGCTAATTACGTGTTTGGTGCATTTTTTTAGTTACTGCCCAGTTTTTATAATTACATCCCATTTATTATTTCTTAAAGCCAATTTTCTTGTTAAGACTAATGCATCTCTCCTAGGAAAGATTTGCAGCCCAGCGGGGCGGAGAATAACAAGTTCACCCGGATTGTATACAACTGTTGGTCTAGTTGCATTGCTGATGTTGAAAAATAAGGCATGTGTACAGTACAACCTTACATGGCTACTCAGCCCACATTCAGCGACACCGAAAAGGCCCAAACAAGGCTTCTGTACAACTTTTTGAAGTGACTGAGCTCAATTAATAACTTAAGAAAAAAGTTTGAGTACAGTGGAACCTAATTAAATGTTATCACGAGTGAAGAAATAATTCAACGAGTCCCACTTATGCGTGTGTGCGTGTTTGTGTGTGTGTGTGTGAGAGAGAGAGAGGCTCATCGGTCGATGCTCGTAAATACATCTTTCAGCCATATGCATTGATGATGCTCAGTAAAAACTTATATAGTTGACACAATCATATAGAACATCATAGCACACTGAACTTGCATACAAAAATTTCACGCAGGCGACACAATCAGGGTGGAAGCAGTGGATCGCTACGGGTAGGGCTATGTTGAAACCAATGAACTCATACATAGCGGTTCATCATCTTTATCAATGATGGGGAAATATCTTGAATGTTGTGCAAAGAAAACAGACAGACAACACAATATATAAGTTCTGCTAGAACATTAAGTTGACGTATAGCCCTTTCTAAAAACAGTTCAGGTAAAAAAATAGAACAAGTCACAATTAAATGTACTGGCACATCAGTGGTTCACACCCATAGCTCGGATTTAACTAGTACAGTATCTCACAAGATTCAGTTGTTACCTCAAATTAGAGCACATCCAGGCAGATAGCCCTGCCTCTTCTCCCAAAGAAGCAGTGGCCCCCGCCGCGCGATGGAGTAGGCCATGTGCCATCCATCGTTCCGAGAAACACAGGTAAAGTCTGACGTTTGACTCCTGTAATGGACGTCATCGACGGACCCGGGCACCAGCGGCGGCGGCAGGACTTTGATTGATGGATTGACCACTTCTCCGACATCCATGAACACTCGATACAGGTACATCCCTAATGTGGTCCGCGGCGGCCTTGATGGCGACGAATAGTACAAGCCCGGTTCCTGCACCGGTATCTCAACACCAATCACCTTCGGTATGGTGGACGGCTTCTTCACCCATGCCATAACCGTTAGAGCCTAGCTGTCTGGAGGAACAAACATACTTACGAGCGCACCTCCAAGGTCGTTGATAAGCTCATTCATGGACTCGCTATTCCAAGCACGTCGAGGCATGCCGTGGAAGATAAGCTTTGTTAAAAACTCAAGCTCAGAGGGCACCGAGCCCCATCCTGGGTGCCACCGATCAAAGCTCACTAGCACGCCATCGCAGAACAAACGCCGGGAAGATTCGAACACACGACTGCAGTCGAAAGTTGTCCGGAACCCGACAAAGAAATCAGCTGGTGGCGGACAGATTTCGACAAGCAAGTCACTTATTTGGATGTCGTGCACAATGCCAAGAGCTTTGACAAGGTCGTCCGACGAGACGGGAGGCCGGTCACCGTTGATGGTTACCATCAGCACTTTGCCGGCAAACTGGTCGTCAAGCGCCGCCATGCCACTATTGAGCGACAGCATGCAGCGCCCAAAGGCAGGACGGACCTCAGGATCTCCGGCTCGGAGATCCGTGTTGACCGGCGACATGATAGTGCGCTTGAGTATAGGGAGTACAGGAGGGGGATTTGGGGGAACTGGAGTAGGAATCGAGATTCCAGAGGTGGGGAGGGGCGGGAGAGTGGGGATGAAAAGGTAGCATGAATTTCGAACACGCGCAAATATGCTCTCGGCGCGCAACCACACGAATACACTAGTGGCACCCACATGTCGGCCTAAGAGTCCCTATTCTTTCTTTTATTGAGAGCCCGACCTTTTTTGAGGATCTTTTGAGAGCCCGGCCTTAGAGTCAGAATTGACCTATTTGGCATTGCGTTACTACTCGGCCCATATTCAACGACACCTCACTGGACAAACAAGTGTACATCATCTAAAAGACACTACGAACCCTTACTTAACCTGATGACTAACTAGCTTATATGTGTTGTAAGGAAACAATGGGAATCACTGAGGTTTACAAGATGGTACTAACTATTATACCTTGCCTTCTTGTATTCCTTTGCCCCATTTCCAATATAGAGAAGATATTTATACACATCCTTGTTTTCAGGCTTCACTGGTGATTACCTCTCAAACCACCTCTGTGGTCAGGAGGCGAGGAAAGTTTTCATACAACACCCACGGTTCAATATTGAAGTGTTCCTGAAGAGGTCGAAGGATGGACGGTCAGTATCCACAGGCACTGGCCTAAAGTTGCAAAGACCTTCAACATGAATGAAGGCTCAATATTCGCCTTCCGCTTCAGCAGTTTTCCAGATGAGATGCATCTCTCTATGTACCATCTATGCTGCTAATTTTGAAAGGTTCTAGATGTTGCATGTGAAACTTGCTGCTGCTGCAGTTGTGTAATGGGGTAGATGAGTGCTGAAGCTATATCATGTTGTACTCTGATGTATTTCAATTATGAAATCCTGCTTCCTTAATATGGAAATGGAATATATTATGTGCTTAATATGAATGTCAATTAGATTAGTAAATGGATTATTAATAATAGGGCAATTAGCCCGCTAATTGGCCAATTAGCTTGCTAATTGGGTTTTCCTATTGCAAACGGTTAATGAGAAACCACCGTGGGCGATGACCTCAAGCAATGCACACAGTTTCTAGGAATAAACCGTGTTGGATCAATGAACAATCAGACACGACATTCTCTTCAAAACTGTTTGTGTTACGCCACCTTGCACAAACGTTTTCCTTGTAGTGACTGTGTGGGATGTATATACGAAGGGAAACGTTTAGTGGTGACTGACTGTGTGGGATGTACTTACGACCGGAAATTATTTGGCTTGTATAATTGTATTCTTTTAGCAATACTGTACGTGTTTTTGTATTTGAGTGCTCGCCAGTCGCACACGACCTCATTTGGCCGAGCATGTGTGCCAGGAGGGCATATCCCCAATGGTTTCGGGAAAACTTTGTTTTTGCCACTCTAGCTTTTGCCAATTTTGCTTATGCCACTCTGGAATTTGACATATCACTTTTGCCACTCTTAGCTTTTGACAATGTATCACTTTTTCCATTCCGTGGCAAAAGCAAAATTTTCATAGTGGCAATTGTGATACGTTGTCAAAAACTAATAGTGGCAAAAGTGAAACGAAAAATTGTCGTTTTTGCCATGGAATGGCATTTGTGATGTATTTTCAAAAGCTAAGAGTGGAAAAAGTGAGATGTCAAATTCAAGAGTAGCATAAGCAAAATTGGCAAAAGCTAGAGTGGCAAAAACAAAGTTTTCCCAATGGTTTCTGGGTCGTGTGGGAAGGACCCCCCCCCCCTATCGCCCACACTCACTTGGTGACGTTTCCGAATGCCGTCGCGGAAAGGGGTTAAGAACCGTTTGTTTAGGACCGACGTGCACCAGTGGTTAACTGTATTCAAGAAAGGTCTACCAAAGATAATGGGGCAAAAGTCATCTTGTGGGGAACCAAGAACAAGAAAATCAGTAGGGTATTTTATTTTCCCACACAAGACTTCAACATCTCTCACAATCCCAAATGGTGATATGGTGTCTCTTTTAGCAAGTTTAATAGTAACATCTATTTCTTCTAACTCTGCAGGTGCTATTCCTTTCATAATTTTTTGATATAAGGTGTAAGGAATAGCACTCACACTAGCACCCATGTCACATAAACCATGATAACAGTGATCTCCTATTTTAACTAAGATGACAGGCATGCCAACAACAAGTCTACGTTTATCTTTCTTATCAGGTTTGGCAATTCTAGCAGCTTCTTCACAGAAGTAAATAACATGCCCATCCATATCTTCTTCCAAGAGATATTTAACCATAGCAATACTAGTTTCAACTTTAATTTTTTCATCAGGTTTAGGTGTTCTAATGTAGCTTTTGTTAACCACAGTTGATACTTTAGTATGTTCCTTTATCCTAACAGGGAAAGGTGGTTTCTCTATATAAGCAGAAGGAACAACTGGATCAATATTATGAAGTATAGTTTCTTCTTTAACTAGTATCGGTTCTTTAATTTATTTTTTATTAGGTCGGTGATATTTAAACCACTTCTCCTTAGGGAGTTCAACATGAGTAGCAAAAGATTCACAAAAGGAGGCTACTATCTCAGAGTCAAGTCCATATTTAGTGCTAAAATTTTGAAAAGCATCGGCATCCATAAAAGATTTAACACAATCATACTTAAGTTTAATAATTGACTCTTTACCTTTGTCGAGTTCCCAGTCTTCAGAGTTGGGTTTAATTCTTTCCAAAATATCCCACCGGAATTCAATAGTCCTCTTCATAAAAGAACAAGCACAAGAAGTATCAAGCATGGTTTGATCATTACGAGAAAGCCGAGCATAGAAATTTTGTATAATAATTTCCCTTGATAGCTCATGATTGGGGCATGAAAATAACATTGACTTAAGCCTCCCCCAAGCTAGAGCGATACTTTCTCCTTCACGAGGCCAAAAATTATATATATATAATTCCGATCACGATGAACTAGATGCATAGGATAAAAATTTTGGTGGAACTCCAATTTCAAACGATTCTAATTCCATGATCCAATATCATCGCATAGCCTATACCATGACAATGCTTTTCCCTTCAAAGATAAAGGGAAAAACTTCTTCATAACTTTATCCCTGGGTAAACCTGCAAGCTTAAACAATCCACAAATTTGTTCCACATATATCAAGTGCATATCAGGATGTTCGGTTCCATCTCTTGCATAAGGATTAGCTAGCAGTTGTTCTATCGTACCCGAAGGAGTTTCATATTCAATATTTTCAATAGGTGCAGTAGGTTGAGGGGTAGCTAATTATGGTTCCGGACGAGGTGAAGATACCCCGAACAAACCCCTCAAAGGATTGTTTTCCATAGTAACAAGTGACAATAAATTTCAGCACACTATATAAATGTTTCCTTACCAAAGGCGCTTCACTCCCCAGCAACGGCGCCAGAAAATAGCCTTGATGACCCACAAGTATAGGGGATCAATTGTAGCTCTCTTAGATAAGTAAGAGTGTCGAACCCAACGAGGAGCGGAAGGAAATGACAAGTAGTTTCCAGTAAGGTAATGTCTGCAAGTGCTGAAATTGTAAGTAGCAGGGTAGTTTGATAGCAAGATAATTTGTAACGAGCAAGTAACGATAGTAGTAACAAAAGTGCAGCAAGGTAGATCAATCCTTTTGAGGCAAAGGACAGGACAAAACGGTCTCTTATGATAAGCAAAGCGTTCTTGAGGGTACACAGGAATTTCATCTAGTCACTTTCATCATGTTGGTTCGATTCATGTTTGCTACTTTGATAATTTGATATGTGGGTGGACCGGTGCTTAGGTGTTGTTCTTACGTGAACAAACCTCCTACTTATTATTAACCCTCCCGCAAGCATCCGCAACTACGAGAAAAGTATTAGGAATAAATTCTAACCATAGCATTAAACTTTGGGATCCAATCGGTCCCTTACGGAATAGCGCATAAACTGGGGTTTAAGCTTCTATCACTCTCGCAACCCATCATCTAATTGCTACTCCACAATGCATTCCCTTAGGCCCAAATATGGTGAAGTGTCATGTAGTCGATGTTCACATGACACCACTAAGGGAATCACAACATACATACTAGCAAAATATTGAACACATATCAAATTCACATGATTACTTGCAACATGATTTCTCCCCTGACCTCAAGAACAAAGGTAACTACTCACAAATGATAAACATGCTCATTATCAGAGGGGTATTAAATAGCATATTGGATCTAAACATATAAGCTTCCACCAAATAAACCATATAGTAATCAACTACAAGATGTAATCAACACTACTAGTCACCCACAAGTACCAATCTATAGTTCCGGTAACAAGATTGAACACAAGAGATGAACAGGACCCTGGTACATCATTCTTTATTTGGTGCTTCTGTAATTCTTAAACATATGTACCTGTGAATCGAATAATGCATTGGTTGTTTGAACCTGATAGATATGAATAAAGCTATAGCCTACTTTCAAGTTTAAATTAGGTACAATTTTAAATAGCAGCAATTAAATTAGGGCGAAATTACGTTGTGCAGGTCATTACGGCACACACGGTTGGTAAAACACAAACGTTTGCTATATACACCATAATCCGAGACGGTTCACAGAGAGGAAATGTGTGCAAGCATGCACACAGTTGTCGTTTGCAAAGAGTGTGTGATGTCAGACACTATCACATACGGTGTAGGAAAACTAAATGTGTGTAATTGTCTACCTATCGTACACGGTTTATAATCATGAACTGTTTGTGATGTGCCAGGCATCGTAAATCTTCCGTGCCTAGATCTTCCTAGAAAATTGTCGTGTCTGGAATCTGCCTGGTTTTAGGCAGAACCACAAAACTCCGACTGCGAGTGCAATGCGAGTACAAACGAGTGGCAAGGATGAAGCGTTTGGGATATTCGAGATATCAGAAACGGTTATACAGGGACAACTATATGCATCAAGGCTCCCTATCCCCGACGGTTTCTGGGTTGTGTGGGAAGGACCCCCTATCGCCCACACTCACTTGGAGACGGTTCCAAATGCCGCCATGGAAAGGGGTTAAAACCATTTGTTTAGGACTGACGCGCACCAGTGATACCCAAGATCTGCTGGTTATATTGACATGACTCCTCCGAGAAATTACCACTCTCGTGTAGGTTCCAATGAAATATACTAGTCCCTTGCGACAATTGTACCGTGGACAGGTGTTGTACCGAAGTGTTCCACGATTCAAGTCTGGGACCAATTAAGTCTCTCCTGAACGTCACATTCGGCAGAAAAGATTCCATAACCGTGGCGATAGTATCGCCCTTGTGACGCACAATATTGTATAGGGCAGGATATTGTTCCCGGAGAGTGGCATTGCCTAACCACGTATCCCCCTAGAACCTAATCTCTGACATGTCTTTAATGGCAAAGGATCCATAGAGGAAGAAATGTTTCTTCATGGTCATTAGACCAACCCAAAAGTGTGAGTCCCCAGGCTTGCAATATACTTGGGACACTGCTTTTGAGCCCATATATTTTCTTCTTAGGAGGGTTTGCCATACACCATCTTCCATAAGTAGCTTAAACAACTATTTACCATGTAGGGCCATATTTTTTACCTCAAGGTCATGAATACCCAGCCCTCCTTACCTCAAGGTCATGAATACCATTTGGGGTGGCATACCACACTCCATTACCTAGTCGATATTTCTTCTTTTCGCTATCTCCATGCCAAAATAATCTTGATAGGAAATAATCCAATCGATGTAAAACTCCTTTAGGCAATTGGAAGAAGGAAATCTTATATAGTACCATATTACTTAGCACCGAGTTTATGAGGACCAATCTTCCACCCAAAGATAGCAGTTTACTTTTCAACTACTTAACCTTTTTTGTAGTCTCTCCTCGATGTGTTTTCATTCAGCATTTGTGAGACACCGATAGTGCATCGGTATCGCCAAGTAGCTTATCGGACACTGGCCTAGCCCGCAGCCAAACAAATCATGGTACATGTGAGCCTCGTCTTGGGCCTCTCTGAAACAGTACAATTCAATCTTATAAAAGTTAATCTTAAGAACTGACAAATGCTCGAAAGCTGATAAAATTAATTTAAAATTTCTTGCTTTATCAAGGTCATGATCCATAAAGAGAATCGTATCATCGGCATATTAAAGGATAGGAAGTCCACCATCTACAAGGTGATTAACTACCCCATCAATTTGACCATCAACATTTGCACGCTCAATCATGACGGCTAATGTATCATCAATTATATTAAATAGCATGGGCTCTCTCGTTTGTATTTAGCCTTGGATGGAGTCTGTTGCCCAATTTGGGTCACATATTCAAACAACCCGACTCGTTGGCGGCGCCTCGTGGGGCAATAGGGTTCGAGCCAGGCGGGGCTCTCACTCTTCCAGGCCACCCTTTTCAGGAGACTTGAGCGCAGCGCATCGCCGAGGGCGCCTCTCCAGACTACAATTTTGACGACACGACCACCTGATTCTTAGGGGAATCTGTCGGGGATATACCACGCGGTATGACCCGGCCGGACTGGGCATTTCATTGGTGACCCGCCAGAGGATTGTGACTCATGTGTTTGGTGGTTCATTGGTGTGACAACTCATGAGCCTGAAGACTCATTGGTGACCTGGCGGGTGTTTCAGATGGATGACAAGGCCCAAGGCCCAGAAGGCCGGCTCATGATATGGTGGGCCGGCTTAAAGACGAAAGGCGTGAGGAATATTTCCCTTACAAGGAATCAAGACCCGGACTTGTATCTGGCTTGTAATAGAAGATAGACTAATCCTAGTCCTACTAGGACTCCTCATGTAACCCGCCCCTTCAACTTATATAAGGAGGGGCAGGGCACCCTAAGAGGGAGAGGATTTGAAAGTGCTAGTTATCGACTAGAGGGGGGTGAATAGGCGATTTTTATGGAAGTCTTCAAAACATGGAAGTTTCGAAGACAAACGATAGAAATGAAACTATTAACATGCAGCGGAAGGTAGACTACACTAGGCAAGCCATAGTCAAGTATACAATGAAGTGAAAGCACGAAGACTATTAGCAACTAGGCAGTATGGATCAGGATGGAAGATAGTATGGAGCCAATCAGAACATGTAGTCACACAGTGAAGTCAAACAGATAATGCAAGCAGGCAATGACTTCACGAAGACAAACTGTAAGTAAAGAGAAGGAAGAGATAGAACTAGTTGCTTGGTGAAGACAAAGGATTTGTTGGACCAGTTCCAGTTGCCGTGACAACTGTACATCTGGTTAGGGAAGCTGAGATTCAACTCAGAAGACCGCGTCTTCACCTTGTTCCCCTTGAGCTAAGGACACTTAGCCCCCGCCCAATCACTCTGGCAAGTCTTCAAGGTAGACTTACAAACCTTCATAGACTTCATTCACCGGCAATCCACAATGACTATTGGATGCTCAGAACATGACGCCTAACAGGCTGGAGGATTCCCAGTCCTCAAGTGTACCAAGTCTTCAGATCACACTGACAGAAAGACTTCAGCGATGCCAAACACTCTTTGGGCTCTGGGTGTTTTGGGCTTTGTCTTCGCAAGGATTTCTCTCTCTCAAAAGCTTCGGAGGTGGGTTGCTCTCAAACGACAAAAGCCATGCACTAACTCTGAGCAGCCACCAATTTATGGTGTATGGGGTGGGCTATTTATAGCCACTAGGCAACCCGACCTGATTTGTTTGAAATGACCCTGTGTCACTAAGGAACTGACACGTGTTCCAATGGTCAGATTTCAAACACACGCGGCAGCTTGACTTGGGCTACAAGTAAAGCTGACTCATCCAGCTCTGGATAAGATTTGCTCTCATTGTCTTCGCTTGAAGACATAGGATTTGGTTGAGCATCACTTTAGTCACTCTGACTTTGTTCACTTGGACCCCACTTAACAGTACGGTGGTTCTTGTGACTCAACAAATAAGAAAATGAAACTACGAAACAACTATGTCTTCGCGCTCCAAAGACATCATGCGATGTCTTCTCATGTCATAGTCTTCAATGTGAATATCTTCACATACCGCCATTATCTTCAATGTCTTCACACATTTTTAGGGGTCATCTCCGGTAGGTAAACCGAATCAATGAGGGACTACTACCTGTGTTATCCTGCAATTCTCACAAACACATTAGTCCCTCAACCAGGTTTGTCGTCAATACTCCAAAACCAACTAGGGGTGGCACTAGATGCACTTACAATCTCCCCCTTTTTGGTGATTGATGACAAACTGGTTGAAGTTTTCAACGGGGATAAAAGTGTGAGTGATTGTAAGGGATTAAAATATTGTCTTCATAAGTAGCAAAAGGCTCCCCCTAAAGATGTGCATATATGTATTTTGCTTTTGGAATGCAAATGCACATGGCAGGTTGTACTTGTGGAGATCCTCTTCAACTTATGAAGGCAATTCATCATGCATGATAAGATATAACGAAGATAATGACATGCCTAATGAAAAAATGGATGTCTGCAATGTGACTTCATGCGGAATTTATCGTCGCACATGCGGAATTTACCATCGCATCACATAGTTGACAGAAAAGGTAGCAGACGACCCTCAAGTTTAAGTGTTACAACTCAAAAGAACCAAATGTATCGAAAGCGAGAGTTGTAACCACTTGGCAAAAGTATAGCAACCACCCTTATGGACCCGCTTGAAGACTATCAACCCATATGCTTCTCCCCTTTTGTTAGTGAGGACCAAAAAGGTTTGAAGACATAGAGCTTTCTACTCGTGGTCCGGGAGCAGACGGAGGAACCAAAATGGGCCAGCGGACGGTGGTAAGTTGACCTTGATAGAATGCTTGCTCAATGGTGTGAGGCCTTGGAGGTGGTACAGGAGCAGAGGCATTGTCATGGGCTCCGAGCTGCACAATGGCTTCAGGTGCAATATTGGCTTCAGGAGTCACATTCACTTCTGGCGCCACTTTAACTTCAGGTGCCACATTTGCTTCAGTCATGACCATGTCATTGGCTTCAGTGTTGTTGTTTGTGGCTGCTTCATTATTTTCAACCTCCACTTGAGTAGCTAGAGGGTCTGGCACAGACTCGTTCTCCTCGAGAACAGTTTCTTGGTTGGTAGGGGGTGTGGCAACTCGCTCTTCTGCTTGATGAGGTTCTGGTGGTTCTTGTTGATCATCGGCTGATGCAGCCGGAATGTCTTCAGCAGCTTTTGCTTCGGACTCAGAGACATTCATAGTTGGAGTGGCGTCAGGGAACACTTGTCATGCCACTTAGTTATGTTGCTCTTCTCCTTCTAGACAGAGTGACTTGTGGCCTTGGTCCTTTGCGAAGCCTGCGGAGTGCGGGCGACGCCTTTGGAGAGGGAGTCGGCTGGACCACAAAGTCATCATCTTCAAGCACTGGAGTGGTGGCTTGAGGTGGGGGGTACTTGGAAAGTCTTGAGGGCGATCGGCCCATGAATCATCCTGAGCAATTGGCGTTAGAGGACGACCAATGCTGATGAGTTTGCTGTTCATGAGAACAAGTGATGATACCATTTGGTGCTCAATCTGAGGAAGGACTTCATCATCTTCTACATTGTCGTGATGACCAATGTCTTCAGCTTCAGGAGCTGGAATGTCTTTAGCTTCAGGAGCCTCTATGGAAGAGGGCTCATGAACTATTAACTGACGCTCTCAGTGTTCGGACGCAGGACGAGCAACTGAGATTGGCTCGATGACAAGGGGCTCTGTGGGAGCAGCCCGATCTTTCTTCTTTGTCTTCCTCTTCTTGGTCGGTGGAGTATCGTTAGTGGTGTTCTTGGTCTTGTGCTTTCGGGCTCCGGTTTCAGCTGCCCTTGTTTTCTTGAGTTCTGAAGCAGCTGTGGGGACCTTAGGCTTCGAGCCTGTCATACTGGCAGGGAAGACAATGCGAGGTTCTTCCTGCCTTGATGCTTCAGCTTGGGCCACATCAGGCTTCTTCTTCTTCTTGGAAGCCATTCTAGGGTCGATGCCAGGGCGCCCCAGAGCCTTGTGCTTTTCTGCTTCATTGTGAGCTTGAACACTTTTCTTAGCAAAATACTTCATTCTCTCTCTTGAACCTTTTGCTTCCTGGCTTTTCTGGTGAAACTGCTCCTTGAGCTCATGCAACATCTACTTGAAGCTTGAACATCCGCCACGCTGAGATTTGCCATGTTTCTCTTGAACTGAGTTTTCTCATGATCAATCTTGTTCTTCAATTCAACTATCTTCTGAGCCAAAGCCAACGCAGTAGCAATGGCACTGTGGAAAGAGACACTGATGCCAATTGGAAGCTCAAGGTCATCGAGGTTGATGCTGGGTGCCGGTGTCAAAACCGGCGGACCTCGGGTAAGGGGTCCCGAACTATGCGTCTAAGGCGGATGGTAACAGGAGGCCGGGAACACAATGTTTTACCCAGGTTCGGGCCCTCTTGATGGAGGTAAAACCCTATGTCCTGCTTGATTAATATTGATGATATGGGTAGTACAAGAGTAGATCTACCACGAGATCAGAGAGGCTAAACCCTAGAAGCTAGCCTATGGTATGATTGTATGTTATTGTCCTGTCCTACGGACTAAAACCCTCCGGTTTATATAGACATCGGAGAGGGTTAGGGTTACACAAGGTCGGTTACAAAGGAGGAGATATCCATATCCGTACTGCCTAGCTTGCCTTCCCCGCCAAGTAGAGTCCCATCCGGACACGAGACGAAGTCTTCAATCTTGTATCTTCATACTCCAACAGTCCATCCAAAGGATATAATCCGGCTGTCCAGAGACCCCCTAATCCAGGACTCCCTCAGTAGCCCCTAAACTAGGCTTTCAATGACGATGAGTCCGGCGCGCAGTGTTGTCTTCGGCATTGCAAGGCGGGTTCCTCCTCCGAACATATCACAGAAGAGTTTGAATACAAGGATAGTGTCCAACCCTGCAAAATAAGTTCCACATACCACCGTAGAGAGAATAATATTTCCACAAATCTTAATCCGCTGACACGTTTTGGCAACATGACATCATGCAATGGCTCGGTGATTATTCGAACCATTTTTCTTTAACTAGCTCCACACCTAACGCGAGGCGGTTTCTCGACACGTCTTGTCAAAGCAGAGATCATGTTCCCCTAATTACGGGATTCTCATCAATACGGTCTGGGTAACCCAACCATGTCTAGGACTCCTAGATTATAGGCAAGTCCCAAACGGCTATGGAGAGGACGCTTGATATTCACCCTCTTTATAAAGGGACAAGGCTTTTACTTTTTTTTTCCTCCTGTGCTCAATCGAATCCTTCCCCCGCCTCGAGTTCTAACACCCAAAGCCTAGGTCAGGTGCTTCGGACCTTCAACTATGTCCGGATCTAGCCTTCAAGGCCGGTGGATGCCCTCCTCCGTTACGGAAGAGGATATCAAGAAGTTGAGGGAGGCCAGATACCTGACCGCCGAGGTTTCGCATTGGCTGCCTGCCCGAGGGCAAGTCGTCCCTACTCCTGAACCCAACGAGAATGTTTAGTTCATCTCCCACTTCCTCCGAGGTCTAGGCCTCACTCTGGATCCCTTCATTAGGGGTTTGATGTTCTATTACGGGCTAGATTTCCATGATGTAGCCCCGGACTCCTTTCTCCACATCTCGACATTTATTGTCGTATGTGAGGCCTTCCTCCGCATTACCCCTCACTTCGGCCTATGGCTCAAGACTTTCGACGTGAAGCCGAAGATGGTCGAGGGGCAGCACGCAGCATGTGGAGGTGCATTAATAAGAAAGATCGCTGGAGCTTCATGGCCAAAGGGTTCCTTTCCATAGGTGTCCGGATTATGGCAACGGGAGTGGTTTTACATCACAGCTCCCAGAAGTGCCAAGTGGGTGGCTGCCCCTGCTTTCCGCTCGGGCCCTCCACCACAACTAATGTCATGGATTAGCAGAGGGCTGAGCTAGGGTCCAGCCAAAGACGTGCCTATACTGCAGAGCCGCATTCAAGATCTCTTCGAAGGAGATTTCAGTCTGGTTACGGTGGTGCAAGTCATGCTGGTTCGTCGAGTCCAGCCTTGGAAACGCCGGCCCCTCCGCATGTGGGAGTTCAACCCAGAAGGGCTGCGCACTATTCAGAATTTCCTCGGCCTGACACACAAGGAGATGTACAAATCATTCTTCGGACCCCAAATAGAGTGTCCGGAAACTACCAAGGACGTGGGCTTGAGCAGCAATCGTACCGCCGACCAAGTAAGTAATCCTTTAGCCGAACACACTGTCTTTCATTTACCATGACGTCATTCTGAGAAATCGCTCTTTGACCAGGACTGGCTAACAAGGGCGAAGATGATTTGGTGTTTGGCCCCCCTTCCTGAGGGTTTGGAGAATCCGGTATTGGAAAAGATGCTCGAGCTAGCACCTTGCCCGGAGCCCTCAAAGGAAGATAAAGGGGGGAATAATGAGGTCGAAAGCGGGCCCCCATCGCTACCAATTCCAACCGAGGGAATGAGCGCCTCCGTGGAGGAGGATAACCAAGGGGAAGAATCTGACCTTCTCTCGCTTCGGGGAAGGAAGAGGACTGCCTCTGAAGATCCGGAAACCAAGGCTTCCAAACGGGAGAAGAAGTCTCCACCAGAGGGTCCTACCTTGGAGGGTGCTCTTGCCGCACAAAGTCCGCGCAAGGATCAACTCTCCAACAAGCTGTAAGTAATCAAAAAGTACTTTAATAGCGGAGATATACTACCTTTACCTCTGAGGAAAATAACCGAAGCGTTTATCTTGCAGTTCGGATCTTAGCCCTTCTCAGCAGAGCTCATCTTCGGGGGATCTTCTTCCGGAGATGATGGAGAGCGAAACGCCTCCCCCAGACTCCCCCGCTCAAGAAGCGGGCGACCTTGAAGTGTCATCACGGAGGGCCTCTCCGGATCCGGTGAGGCCAGAAGATAATCCTATAGTCACCCGAAGTCCCCAGCGTCCGGCTCTTGAAGAGAGCAAACAAAAGAGTCCGGCACCGTCTGGTTTGCGGTTGGACATACTGAGGGAGCTGTTGGAGCGAGCAGCCATCTCAGAAGAACACCGTACGTTGATGGGTACAGTGATGGAAAGAATTTCATCCGCCGAAAGCGGATTGCATGAAGCTTTTATGAGTCTACTGACGGGCTTTGAGGTACGTGAAATGATATACTTTTTGATAGTACCGCACATTTTTAGGTGTGCCCTATGTAGATAGTAGCCCCTGAGACTCTGGTTGTCGTCGAGAACGGCGGCGAACAGAGGATCGTAATCCCAGGTAATAACCAAACCGCCTTTATGTGCAGGTGGTGGAAGCTCCGGTGGCTAGCCGGACTAATGAGTTTGCCGAGCTAAAGCGGCAACTGGATGTGGCAGATGCCGACATCGAGCTTGTTAATAAGCGGGTTGACAAGGCATAGGGTAAGTATGTTTTCTGGTGAATGTCACATAGTAAGAGCAGCGTAACGCCGGTATCTTTAATATGTTGTGACTGCAGATGGAGCTGCCACCGTGGAGACCCTTCGGGCGGAACTTGCCCGAGCCAAGGAACAAGCAAGAATTAGTAATCCGGCTACTTTAAAGGCGGCCGAAGAGTTAAGAGCCGAAAAGGCTGCACATTGCAAGAGCAAAGATAAAATGGCCAAGATGGTTGTAAAGTTAAAAGACACTGTCGACCGCTGCCAGCTCCTTGAAGAAGGAAACCGAGCGAAGGCGACGGGCCTTGAAAAGGCCGCGGTGGCGACCAAAGACACCCACTCTGCTATGAGGGCAAAGAAGGAAGAGCTGCGTGAAGCCGAGGATATTGCGGCTAAGAAGCCCTTTTTGCTGCGGAGGAAGTTCAGAGATCCATGGTAAGCCCCTATGAATCGGCTGTGGAGTTCGGCAGACGCATATATGGACTTGGCGGCGAGCGTTGTCGATGCGGCCGAATACTTCCGAGATCAAACAGATCGTGAAGTGGACAAGTTGTTCTGGTCGCAGTCTATCGTTCCAGAGCGTCCGCTTCCATTGACTGATAAGCTAGCCGAATGGGCCGAACTCAACAGGTTGTCCGGACTCGCCATGAGGTCCGTCGTAGATCATCTGTGGACGGAAAAACCGAAGCCGAACAGCTATTTCAGCTTAGTGCAGCAGTTCCTTGGAGCGGTGCCGCGCATCAATGCGATGAAGAGGTCAGCGTGTATAGAGGGCTCACGGATGGCCCTTGCCCGTGTCAAAGCATACTGGGCGGAGATGGATGCTACCACTGTTGTGGCGCAGGGTTCGGCTATAGGCCGAGTGGCTGCCGAGCACTATCTCGAAGAAGTTCTCGAGGGCGCTCATTTGATAGAGGCCCAATGCTCGAAGAATATTATGTTTGAGTGACATGTATTCCCATTGTAAACACAATGTTTTTATGAAATTTATTAAGGCTGTATTTATACTTTTGCCCGAAAGTAATATGATGCCTCCTGTGCGGCCGTTTATGTATACATGTGTATAACCTGAAAGATTGCAGTCGTCGGCTTCAGCCCCCACGCATATAATGTGGGGGTGTTCGCAGAAGATGCGTATTCACACTTAATCCAATGTCTTGGTCCTAATAAGGAGGTGATGGCGCAGGAACTAGGCAACCGGACTATAATGCCTTAACACTTTCACTTAGCCATAGGAGTTTCACAGTGGGGCTACTATATAGCCCCTGGTGGCTCCGCACTCTCCCGAATTCGGGGTGCGTACATGCCTAGCCGGGAAACGGGCCTTCGTTAAGGCGGAGGAATTCTAACATTCCGATAGGTCATCGAGTGGTTGACCAGTCTCGCGCTATATCATGACAGTCAGTTTTCGGCTTTCTCTACTGAGGTGCTCGTCCGGATGAACCGCGGCACAATCACAGTAGTTCTCCTGGTGCTGCCTTAGCCGATAGAGCGGAACGTAAGGCAGCAAACCATAGGAGCCGGGCAAACCCAACATTTGACCAAAGACATGATTCGGAGCTGATGCATATAAGGCCAAACTCGCGACGCCGAACACTCCCTAAGGTTTTTGGTCTTTTTGGTATAAACCGGGCCTAAACAGTGCCCTTTGTAAGAAGCCCCTGGCGTCCAGGTACGTGCATTATTCTGACGTGGCCACATGCCAAGACGTCAGCATCCTTCTCAATTGTACTGAGAATCCGAGGGATGTGTATCAACAAGAAACAGTAAAAAAGGTTTACGCAGGGTCTTAATCTACAAAGAATCCTTGGAACGGGTCCCTGCTGCACGTCTGTGCCTGTGTCTTCGTTGTGCCGTATCCTGGACGGGTGTAGCACGATGGTCATCTGTAAAAGAGAGAAACTTAGGTGAAAAATTGTCGTGCAAAAAGGTAGGTTTAAAGAAACCATGTACAATTCAAGATGAGTAAAAATTGCAACTTGTCTGCGCGCGTTGAGCCCCTTGTATTTTTAATAGGGGTGTGGCCATCAAACCTGTATGAATTACATGTAGCTGCACCGGACTCGTCTAACCGTGTCCGTGGTCTTGACGACCTATCAAATGCTTTAGTTGGTGAGGCCATTTTTAGTGTGCGGCTGCCAAGGCAGTCGCACTCTCTTCGGCGCTAGGATCGCTCCATATTTCCATTCACTGTAATGATGCCGCGTGGACTAGGCATCTTAAGTGTGAGGGAAGCATAATGTGGTATTGCATTAAAGCGAGCGAAAGCTTCGCGTCCAAGTAGTGCTTGATAGCCACTTTGGAACAGAGCAATTTTCGCTACGGAGGTTATCGGGGACGCCGAATATAACCTCTAGTAGCAGGGAGCCCGTGCAATGAGCCCCTGGGCCTGGCGTTACTCCTTTAAAGGTAGTATTGCTGTGGTGAATTTTTGTTGGGTCTATCCCCATTTTGCGGATTGTGTCCTGATATATCAGGTTTAGACTGCTGCCACCATCCATCAGGACTCGTGTGAAGTGGTATCCGTCAATTATTGGGTCTAATACCAAGGCAGCCCATCCTGCACGCCGGATACTTGCTGAGTAATCCCGATGGTCAAAAGTGATCGGTTGAGATGACCAGTGGCAGGACTCCGCGGTGATAGGCCCTTGGGCATATTTCTCTGGGAGTGCCGCTTTGTTTCTCCCCTTGATCACGTGTAACATGTTTACTGTTTTGATTTCTGGTGGAAATTTCTTTTGTTCCCCAGTGCCTTGCTTGAGAGGCTCATCCTCGTCTTCGCTTGGTATATCCTCCCCCTTGTGTACGGCGTTGACCTTGCCGGACTGCTTGAAGACCCAATAGTCTCTGTGGGTATGGTTAGCGGGTTTACCACGGGTGCTATGGATCTGACATATTTGGTCCAGAATTTTGTTTAGGCTAGACAATTCATCTCTGGCGCCTTTAGAGGGCGGCTTTTGCTGACCTGGCCGAGAGCTTCTGAATCCGGCATTTACTGTCGTGCTCTTCGGGCTGTCTTCTTTATTCCGGCGCTTATTATTTTTACTGCGCCGTGATTCCCGTTTCCATCTCTAACTTCGGATGTACTGGGGTCGCTGGTGCTGCATCTGGCTAGCCCGCTATCCTCACCCGCGCAAAAGCGAGTCATGAGGCTTGTTAATGCTGCCATTGTTCTCGGCTTTTCTTGGCCGAGAAGTCTGGCAAGCCATTCATCGCGGATGCTATGCTTAAAAGTTGCCGAGGTTCGGCGTCTGGACAGTCGACTATTTGGTTCTTTTTAGTAAGAAACCTGTTCCAAAGCTTTCGGGCTGACTCTCCGGGCTGTTGAGTTATATGACTCAAATCATCCGCGTCCGGAGGTCGGACATGAGTCCCTTGAAAATTTGCCCGAAAAGCATCTTCGAGCTCTTCCCAGCTTCCAGTGGAGCTTTCGGGGAGGCTTTTAAGCCAGTGCCGAGCTGGCCCTTTGAGTTTGAGGGGTAAATACTTGATGGCGTGGAGATCATCTCCTCGAGCCATATGGATATGGAGGATATAGTCCTCAATCCAGACCCCAGGGTCTGTTGTTCCGTCGTATGCCTCTATGTTTACGGGTTTGAATCCCTCTGGAAATTCATGGTCCAGCACCTCGTCGGTGAAACATAGGGGGTGTGCGGCACCCCTATATCTGGGTGTACCGCGTTGTTCGGATGTTTGTTGTGTTGCATCGTATGCTGCAGCGCATTTGCGTGGTCCATAGATGGATCTGGTTGCACCGTCCTTTTGATGCGAGCCCTCGCGTGGATGGCGTATTGGCTTATGTGCAGCGTTGTTTGCCGCTCTATGTTGGCCGTGAGGTCGTCTATCCGGCCAGATGGTCGTTTTAGTTTTTGGTTGCGGGGGATCTAAGGCCTCCTCATCGAATTCAGGTAGCAACTTCCGCTTCGGGTAGCTCTTGGTGGGGTGACTACCGCCGTACTTCGCTGCTGCGTTGAGCACTTTACTCCATCTAATTCTGAGCGTTTCTTGCATAGCCTTGAGCCTTTGCTTTTGCTTTTTTAGACTCCTCGCGGTGGCAACCAGCCTTTTGATGGGCATTCTGTTGCTCCGGGTGTCTGTCCGGTGTGATGTCATCCGGACTATTATCTTTGACAGAGTCGGGTTGTTCGGTTTGATTCTTCGTGTTGCCGTGGTCCGGCGATGGTTCACCCTGCTCTAACGCTGGGTCTATATGATCGTTGTTTCTGCCGAGGCGGGATTTGGAGTGGCGCTTATGCCGCTGCTTTGACTGCTTCTCGAGGGGGCAACCCTTCATTGCGTCCTTCCGTTCCTCGTCGTCGTCTTCTTTTGGTGTGTCCACCATGTATACATCATGTGATGAAGTGGGCGTCCAGTGCCCTGTGGGCGGTGGTTCCTGTTCGTCTCCCGCATCGTCGTCCATACCATCGATGTCCTCGGAGTCGTAGTCGAGCATGTTGGTTAAGTCATCGACAGTGGCTACTAAGTGGGTGGTGGGTGGGCGGCGAATTTCTTCGTCATCCGCATCCCAATCCTGCCGGACATAGTTCGGCCAGGACTCTCCTGACAAGGAGAGAGATTTAATGAATTCAGTATGTCGCCGAAGGGCGAGTGTTGAAAGATATCCGCAGAGGTAAACTCCATGATCGGCGCCCAACCGGATTCGATAGGAACGGGCGTAGGCGGTTCGGAGTCCGTGGCTGGAGAAGTATCTGGCAGTTTAACAACACGGCTCTTGTGAAGGGTAAGGTCGATATTCGGCTCGATCGCCGCTGAGGGTAAGGCCTCCGTGGCGGGGTCCATCCACCCGTCCATGGACGAAGTAGCTGCCGGTGCAATCTCCTGAACACTGTCTGATGGTAGACCTAAATCGTACTCATCGTGACCGCGTGACGCACAAGGTAGAGGCTCGAATCCGCCGAAGATCAAGTCTCCGCGGATATCGGCCGTGTAGTTTAAGCTTCCAAACCTGACATGGTGGCCAGGGGCGTAACTTCCGATCTGCTCCAGATGATCAAGCGAGTTGGCCCGTAGTGCGAAGTCGCCGAACACAAAGATGTGTCCGGGGAGAAGAGTCTCACCTTGGATTGCATCGCAATCGATGATAAAAGGAGCCATCAAGCCTAACGGCAACGACACAGAGGAACTCTCAATGAAAGCACCAATGTCGGTGTCAAAACCGGCGGATCTCGGGTAGGGGGTCCCGAACTGTGCGTCTAAGGCGGATGGTAACAGGAGGCAGGGAACATGATGTTTTACCCAGGTTCGGGCCCTCTTGATGGAGGTAAAACCCTATGTCCTACTTGATTAATATTGATGATGTGGGTAGTACAAGAGTAGATCTACCACGAGATTAGAGAGGCTAAACCCTAGAAGCTAGCCTATGGTATGATTGTATGTTATTGTCCTGTCCTATGGACTAAAACCCTCCGGTTTATATAGACACTGGAGAGGGTTAGGGTTACACAAGGTCGGTTACAAAGGAGGAGATATCCATATCCGTACTGCCTAGCTTGCCTTCCACGCCAAGTAGAGTCCCATCCGGACACGAGACGAAGTCTTCAATCTTGTATCTTCATAGTCCAACAGTCCGGCCAAAGGATATAATCCGGCTGTCCGGAGACCCCCTAATCCAGGACTCCCTCACTGGGGTTCTCAAACCATTCATCAATGAAGTTGTTCAAGATATCCACGTCAAAAAGGGGTAGATCATTGAAGATTTCCGCCTCTTCCTTACTCTTTATCAACAGCTCGAGGGCATCATCGCCAAGATCGTCGTCACTTGACAGATCAATCGCTTCATTTTCGTTCCTCAGAACGGCAGCTGGGGTCAGTCCTTGACCAGAAATCTGGATGGGCTTCTTCTTCTTCTTAGTCTTGGAGATGCGAGAGAGATCTTCAGACTGCACACTGGCTTCAGGAGGTGCAGTGGCCAAAGGCTTCGCACGCGAAGCTTTTGGTGTAGTGGAGGGCTTTGAAGCCTTTGGTTTCTTCTGCTTCTATGGCTTGGGAGGAGTAGGCGCTTCATCAGAATCAGCGTCATCTGCAGAGTGCTCCACGGCTGCCCCCTAAACAGCAATGTGTGTGATGAGACCTTCGAGGTTGTAGAAGGGCCCAATAATATTGGGTTCAGCGTCATGGGTGCCATCATCCCGAGGAGCAGATGGACCTGGGTTGAAGTCTAATCCAAGCGATTTCTTGTTCTCTTTGGCAGATGCTTTGGCAAACTGAAGGTTGTGCTTGAACAGATTGTCGTCGCGACACCATAGCAGTGATGATGGGTCGGCATTTGCAGGTTGTGGTCCACGAACCATACAAGGGTAGAAACCCTGAGCAATAGCTTCAAGTCTGTTCTTGGGTTGAAGATTTCGAAAGAGAATATCACCCCAAGGACACTTGATGGCATTCTTCTCAGCATACTCCTTGGTCACGAACTTGTATTTGAACCATTGCCCGGCCCAATATCTTTGAATCCATTGGATTCGTGTTTTGCGCTAATTGTAATCCTCTTCGGGATCAGTCTTGTATAGCTCATAGAGATCTTCGGGAAAATCCTTTAATGTATCCCCACGGTGCTTCCTTCCTCCCTTCCTTGCTGACTTATCTGCGGCCATGTAGTTCAGACTGAATGGCTTCAAAACTGTCAAAGGCTTCCGTCTGCTGGTCAGACAGGAACTAGCTTTGGGAGAATTGATGTGATGTTGTAAGAATTCTGCAAATGAATGCAGACTATGAGAACCAAGGGATTCTCCCACGGACATGTACCTGTGACAGCATTAGAGATGCGAGGGAAGGGGAAGAGGTCATATGCATTCTCAGAAGATTTTGAAGATAAATCAGTTTAGAAGATATTCACTTATATGTTGAGAGTTGGTTCCAGATTTGTACGAATCCAAGAATTGGTACAAGTGAGGAATCTAACTACGTGTGTAGCATAAGTGAATATACTAGGCATATTATGAGATGCAGAACAGGATAGATCCAATTGTGGAGGCAGAAACTACTTTTGGTAAGGAGAGATGAATCCATCGGATCAAAAAGACAGTAAAAAGGGAGTTTTAATTTACCACACAATGAACTGCTACACGGAGTAGAAGATGAGGCCGAGAAGTTCGATCTTCCGTGCCCTAACTTGGCGACGGAGGACACCTATGGCAGCGGCGGAGAAGACGATGTCCGCGGCCGGCGTGAGGACGACGTCGGTGAGGTCGAGGCAGCTAAGCCCTTCGTTGCCGGCGTCGTCGACAGCTAGCGATGGCGCTAGGGTTTGTCTGAGGTGGAGAGGTGGAAGAAAGATTTTGACCGCGATGTGATGTGCATTTATATGGAGAGGGACAGCACAGCGCAATTACGCAGGTGCCCCTAGCGGTTCACATCTAAGGGACATGTGGCGAACATGCAACACATTGGAAGTTGTTCCATGTTCCCACGCACGCCTGGACTGTCGGGTGGTCGTTCCGGCTTCTCCGGGTTTCAAGCAATAAGGATTGAGCATTTAAAACAGATTTAATGTTTGTCTCTATGTCTTTTGCTGACAAGGATGCAGAGAAGACATTCGACGATTTCAATAGAATGCATATGATTTGGATAGATAGATTTGAGAAGGAAGCATAGAGAGGTTAGGGTCTGATCACATTCACTTAGTTCAAAAGATTCAAACGAGAAGACATAGCTATAAGTAAATGATGTAGAGGACGGAATACTAACATATGTATATATCAGAATAAGACCAAATCAACACTGTGAAGATAAACATGAAGTCATGTCAAAATTGAAGACAAACCAAATGCGAAGACTTTGCAAATGTAACGCCAACAGAAAACACTCCAAACAAAAGTTTGGTGATGGCGTTACCCACCGTATAGGAAGTATTAGACCCAGACACGGCGCACAATTATCGTGGCGCTCCGAAGTCAAATTCCGCATTAATGTATTCATGCTTAGAGTGTAAGTCTTCATTAATTGAAGATATATGTTACTTCGTGTGTTGCACATCTAAGTCATCAACATGCATAAGTGTTAGGATGTGTGTCTAATCACAGGATATTTGAGGATTCCAAGATATTTAGCTCACACCGCAACTTGCAAAACCTTTTCTCATCCAAGGGCTTTGTGAAGATATCTGCCAGTTGCTCTTCAGTGTTGATGTGAATGATATCAATATCTTCCTTCATGACATGATCTCTGAGAAAGTGATAACAAATTTCAATGTGCTTTGTCTTTGAGTGCTGAACTGAGTTGTTGGCAATCTTGATGGCGCTTTCATTGTCGCAGTAGAGTGGTACTTGCTTCAGATGGATGCCATAGTCTTTGAGTGTTTTCTTCATCCATAGAAGCTGAGCGCAGCAAGATCCAGCGGCAATGTATTCAGATTCAGCAGTGGAGAGAGATACACAGTTCTGCTTCTTTGAAGACCAACAAACAAGTGATCGTCCCAGAAAGTGACATGTGCCTGATGTAGACTTGCGATCCACCTTGTCACCAGCATAATCAGCATCTGAGAATCCAACTAGATCAAACTCTGAGCCCTTTGGATACCATAATCCTAATGTTGGGGTGTAGGCCAAATATCAAAGAATTCGCTTCACAGCTAAGTGATGCGATTCCTTTGGTGCCGCTTGGAATCGGGCACACATGCAAACACTAAGCATTATATCTGGCCTAGATGCACATAAATAAAGTAAAGAACCAATCATGGAGCGGTATACCTTTTGATCAAACTCTTTACCATTGGTGTCAGGACCCAGATGACTTTTGGTTGGCATGGGCGTCGTGTATCCTTTGCAATCTTGCATTCCAAACTTCCTCAGGCAGTCTTTGAGATATTTTTCTTGAGATATGAAGATGTTGTTGCTTTGCTGACGTATTTGAAGACCAAGGAAGAACTTCATCTCACCATCATGGACATTTGATATTGCTCTTGCATCATGTGTCCAAACTCATCACTGTATTTTTTATTAGTGTAGCCGAAGATAATGTCATCCACATATATTTGGCACACAACAGTTCACCATCATATTTCTTCGTGAAGAGTGTGGGATCCAGGGAACCAGGTTTGAAGCCTTTGCTCTTCAGAAGATCTTTGAGTGTGTCATACTGTCGATGTCAAAACCGGCGGATCTCGGGTAGGGGGTCCCGAACTGTGCGTCTAGGCCGGATGGTAACAGGAGGCAAGGGACACGAAGTTTTACCCAGGTTCGGGCCCTCTTGATGGAGGTAAAACCCTACGTCCTGCTTGATTAATATTGATGATATGGGTATCTTCATAGTCCAGGAGTCCGGCTGAAGGTATAGTCCGGCCATCCAGACACCCCCTAATCCAGGACTCCCTCAGTAGCCCCTGAACCAGGCTTCAATGACGACGAGTCCGGCGCGCAGATTGTCTTCGGCATTGCAAGGCGGGTTCCTCCTCCAAGTACTTCATAGAAGATTTTGAACACAAAGATAGTGTCCGACTCTGCAAAATAAGTTTCCACATATTGCCATAGAGAGAATAATATTTACACAAATCTAATCTGATGACGTATTCTGTAGTTTGACGCACCACGGCTAAGCCATTATCTGAATCGTTTTATTACCCCACCTCAGCGCGTCATGCGAGGCGGTTTCCTTGGCACGTCTTGTTAAAGCAGAGATCGTGTCCCCTTATTCCGGGATTCTCATCAATACGGGCGTGGGTAACCCAACCACTTCTAGGACTCCTAAACTATAGGCAAGTCCAAACGGCCACGGAGAGGACGCTTGATATTCACCTTCTTTACAAAGAGACAAGGCTTTTATTTTTTTTCCCTCCCGTGCTCAATCGAATCCTTCCCCCACCTCAAGCTCAAACACCCAAAGTTCAGGTCAGGTGCTCCGAACCTTCAATCATGTCCGGATCTAGCCTTCAAGGCCGATGGGTGCCTTCCTCCGTCACGGAAGAAGACATCAAAAAGTTGAGGGAGGCCAGATATCTGACCTCCGAGGTTTTGCATCAGCTGCCTGCCCGAGGGCAGGCCGTCCCCTCCCCCGAACCCAACGAGAACGTCGTGTTCGTCTCCCACTTCCTCCGAGGTCTAGGCCTTGCTCTAGATCCTTTCGTCAGGGGTTTGATGTTTTATTACGGGCTAGATTTCCATGATCTAGCTCCGGACTCCTTTCTTCATATCATGACATTTATTGTCGTGTGTGAGGCCTTTCTTCGGGTTACCCCTCACTTTGGCCTGTGGCTCAAGACCTTTGAAGTAAAGCCGAAGATGATCGAGGGGCAACATGCAGCGTGTGGAGGTGCCTCAATATGCAAGATGACGGGAGCTCCATGGCCCAAAGGTTCCATTCCAGAGGTGTCTGAATTGTGGCAACAGGAGTGGTTCTACATTACGGCTCTTAGAAGTGCCAAGTGGGCGGCCGCCCCTGTTTTCCGCTCGGGCCCTCCACCACAACTGATGTCATGGATCAGCAGAGGTCTGAGCTGGGGTCCAGCCAAGGACGTGCCTATACTGCAAAGCCGCATTCGAGATCTCTTCAATGGACATTTTAGTTTGGTTGCGGTAATACAAGTTATGCTGGTTCGTCAAGTCCAGCCTTGCAAACGCCGGCCCCTTCGCTTGTGGGAGTTCAATCCCGAGGGACCGCATGTCATTCAAAGTTTCCTCGGCCTGACGCACGAGGAGATGTACAAGTCATTCTTCGGACCCCAGGTAGAGTGTCCGGAAATCACCGAGGACGTGGGCCTAAGCAGTAACCGCGCCACCGAACAGGTAAGGAATCTTCCGGCCAAACATACTATCTCTCATTTGTTATGAAGTTATTTCTGAGAGTTCGCTTTTTGACCAGGACTGGCTAACAAAGGCGAAGTTGATTCGTTGTTCGGCCCCCCTCCCTGAGGGTTTGGACAATCCGGTATTGGAAAAGATGCTCCAGGTCGCACCTTGCCCGGAGCCCTTGAGGGAAGATACTTGGGAGGATAATACGGGCGGACGCGGGCCCCCAACGCTGCCCATTCTAACCGAGGGGGCGAGCATCTCCATGAAGGAAGACGACCGGAGGAGGAAAAGGACTGCGCCCACGGATTCGGAAGCCGAAGCTTCCAAACGGAAGAAGAAGTCTCCCACAGAGGGTCCTACCTTGGGGGGTGCTTTTGCCGCACAAAGTCCGCAGGGGGTCAATTCTCCAGCGAGTCGTAAGTGACCCGAAATACTTTAATAGTACAGGTATGCCATCTTTTTCTTCTGAGAAAATAACCACCACATATATCTTTACAGTTCGGGCCTTAGCCCCTCTCAAATGAGCTCGTCTTCGGGGGATCTTCTTCCAGAGATGATGGAGAGCGAAACGCCTCCTCCGGACTCCTCCGCTCCAGAAGCGGGCGACCCCGAAGTGTCGTCGCGGAGGGCCTCTCCAAGTCCGATGAGGCCAGAAGATAATCACATTGACCCCCGAAGCTCCCAGTGTCCGGCTCCCGAAGAGAGTGGAAAAAAGAGTCCGGCACCGTCTGGTGTGTGATCGGATGTTCTGAGGGAGTTGCTGGGGTGAGTGGCCATCTCAGATGAACATCGTGTGCTGATGAATACGGTGATGGAGAGAATCTCGTCCGCCGAAAGCGGATTGCATGAAGCTTTTATGAGTCTACTGACAGGCTTTGAGGTACGTAAAATAATGTATGATAGTCCTGCACATGCTAGGTGTGCCCTGTTTAGATAGTAGCCCCTGAGACTCTGGTTGTCGTCAGAAACAACAATGAACAGAGGATCATATTCCCAGGTAATAACCATACTGCCTCTATGTGCAGGTGATGGAAGCTCCGGTGGCTAGCCGGACTAGCGAGTTTGCCCATTTAAAACGGCAGTTGGATGCGGAAGACGTCGACATCGAGCTTGTTAACAAAAGGCTTGACGAGGCACAGGGTAAGTGTCATTATCTGGTAAACACCACATAGTAAGAGCAGCATGATGCCAGTATCTTTAATATGTTGTGACTGCAGATGGAGCTGCCACTGTTGAAGCCTTGCGGATGAACTTGCCCGAGCCAAGGAACAAGCGGGGTTTGGTAATGCGGCTGCTTTGAAGGCGGCCGAAGAGTTGAAAGCCGAGAAGGCCGCGCATGGCGAGAGTCAAGATAAGATGGACAAGATGGCCATAGAACTAAAAGCCGTCGCCGACCATTGCCAGGTTCTTGAAAAGGAAAACCTAGCGAAGGCATCGGACCTTCAGAAGGCTGCTGCGACGAGAAAAGACATCCGCTCTGCTATGAGGGCGAAGAAGGAGGAGCTGCGGGAAGCCGGGGATATTGTAGCTGGGAAATCCTTTATGTTGCGGAGGAAGTTCGGAGATCCACGGTATGCCTCTCTAGATCGGCTATGGAGTTTGGAGGATGTGTATATGGATTTGGCGGCGAGCGCTGCCGATGCGGCCAAGTACTTCCAGGGTCAGACGGACCATGAAGTGGACCATCTATTTTGGACACAATTCCATTCTCCCGAGCGTCCGCTTTCATTGATTGACCAATTATCCGAATGGGCCGAACTGAATAGGTTGTCCGGACTTGCCATGAGGTCTGTTGTGGATCAGCTATGGCCGGAAAGGCCAAAACTGAACAGCTATTTTAGCTTGGTGCATCAGCTCCTTGACGTGGTGCCGCGCATTAATGCGATGAAGAGGTTGGCGTGCATAGAGGGCTCACGGATGGCCTTTGCCCGTGTTAAAGCATACTGGGTGGAGATGGATGCTACCACTGTTGCGGCGTGGGATTCGGTCATAGGTCGAATGGCTGCTGAGCACTACTTTGAAGAAGTTCTTGAGGGTGCTCGTTTGATAGAGATCCAGTGCTCAAAAAATATTATGTTTGAGTGATATGTAATCTCATTGTAAGCGAAATGCTTTTATAAATTTTTATAAGGCTATTTTTATACTTTTGCCTGAAAGTAATATGATGCCTCCTAGGCGGCCGTTTATGTATACATGTGTATAACCTGAAAGATTGCAGCCGTCGGCTTCAACCCCCACGCATATAATGCGGAGGTGCTCGCAAAAAACATGCGTTCACACTTAACACAATGTCTTGGTCCTATTAAGGAGGTGATAGCGGAGCGAGCGAGGCAACCGGACTATAATGCTTTAGCACTTTCACTTAGCCATAGGAGTTTGACAGTGGGGCTAGTAGATAGCCCCTGGTGGCTCCGCACTCTCCCGATCCCGGGGTGCGTACATGCCTGGCCGGAAAACGGCCCTTCGTTAAGGCGAAGGGATTCTAACATTCCAACAGGTCATCGAGTGGTTGACCAGTCTCACGCTATATCATGATAGTCAATTTTCGGATTTCTCTACTGAGGTGCTCGTCCGGATGAACCAGGGCACAATCGCAGTAGTTCTCCTGGTGCTACCTTAGCCGGTAAAGTGGAACGTAAGGCACCAAAACACAGGAGCCGGGCAAACCCAACATTTGACCAAAGACAATGATTCGGAGCTGATGCATATAGGGCCAAACTCGCGACGCCGAACACTCCCTAAGGTATTCGGTCTTTGTGGTATAAACCGGGCCTAAATAATGGCCTTTGTAAGAATCCCCTTGTGTCAAGGTACGTGCATTGTTCTGGCGTGGCCACATGCCAAGACGTCAGCATCCTTCTCAACGGTGGATATGTATCAACAAGAGACAGTAAAAAAGGTTTACGCAGGGTCTTAATCTAAAAAGAATCCTTGGAGCGGGTCCCTGCTGCACGTCTGCGCCTGTGTCGCTGTTGTGCCGTATCTTGGACGGGTGTAGCACGATGATCGTCTGTAAAAGAGAGGAATTTAGGTGAAAAGGTTGTCGTGCAAAAAGATAGTTTTTAAAAAACCATGTATAATTCAAGATGAGAAGAAATTGCCACTTGTCTGCGCGCGTTGAGCCCCTTGTATTGACAAATAGGGGTGTGACCATTTATTCGGTATAAATAGCGGCACCGGACTTGATTAGTTGTGTCTGAGGTCTTGACGACCTATTGGATGCGTTTGCTGGTCCGGGCGCCTTTAGTGTGCGGCTGCCAATGCAGCCGCACTCTCTTCAGCGCGCAGAGATCGCTTGATATTTCCGTTCACTGAAATGATGCCACGTGGACTGGGCATCTTGAGTGTGAGGGAGGCGTAGTGTGGTATTGCATTAAAGCAAGTGAAAGCTTCGCGTCCGAGGAGTGCTTGATAGCCACTTTGGAATGGAGCGATGTGGAAGGTTAAATGCGAACGACGGAAGTTATCGGGGGAGCCGAATATAACTTGTAGTAGGAGGGAGCCCGTACAACGAGCCCCTGGGCCTGGCATTACTCCTTTAAAGGTAGTATTGCTATGGCGAATTTTTGTTGGGTCTAACCCCATCCCGCGGATTGTATCCTGATATATTAGGTTTAGATTGCTGCCACCGTCCATCAAGACTCGTGTGAAGTGATATCCGCCAATTATTGGGTCTAATACCAGGGCAGCCCATCCTGCGTGTCGGATACTTGCTGAGTAATCACGATGGTCGAAAGTGATCGGTTGAGACAACTAGTGGCAGGACTTCGCGGTGACAGGCACTTGGGTATATTTTCCTGGGAGTGCCGCATTGTTTTTTCCCTTGATCACGTGTAACACGTTTACTGTTTTGACTTCTGGTAGAAATTTCTTTTGTTCCCCAATGTCTTGCTTGGGAGGCTCGTCCTCGTCTTCACTTGGTGTATCCTCCCCCTTGTGTACGGCGTTGAGCTTGCCGGACTGCTTGAAGACCCAACATTCTCTATGGGTATGATTAGCAGGTGTACCAGGGGTACTATGGATCTGACATACTTGGTCCAGAATTTTGTTGAGGCTGGACAGTTCATCCCTGGTGCCTTTAGGGGGTGGCTTTTGACCTGGCCGAGAGCTTTTGAATCCGGCGTTTACTGCCGTGCCCTTCGTGCTGTCTTCTTTATTCCGGCGTTTGTTATTGTTGTTGCGCCGTGATTTCCCGTTTCCATCTCTAACTTCAGATGTACTGGGGTCGCTGGTGCTGCATCTGGCTAGCCAGCTGTCCTCACCCGCGCAAAAGCGGGTCATGAGGCTTGTTAATGCGGCCATCGTTCTCGGCTTATTTTGGCCGAGGTGTCTGGCGAGCCATTCGTCATGGACAGTCGACAATCTGGTTCTTTTTAGTAAGAAACTTGTTCCAAAGCTTTCGGGCTGACTCTCCGGGCTGTTGAGTTATATGACTCAAATCGTCCGCATCCGGAGGTCGGACATAAGTCCCTTGAAAATTTGCCCGAAAGGCGTCTTCGAGCTCTTCCCAACTTCCAATGGAGCTTTCGAGGAGGCCTTTGAGCCAGTGACGAGCTGGCCCTTTGAGGTTGAGGGGTAAGTACTTGATGGCATGGAGATCATCTCCTCGAGCCATATGGATATGAAGGATGTAGTCCTCAATCCATACCACAGGGTCTGTTGTTCCGTCGTATGTCTCTATGTTTACGGGTTTGAATCCCTCTAGAAATTCATGGTCCAGCACCTAATCGGTGAAACATAGGGGGTGTGCGGCACCCCTGTAGCTAGATGTTTGTTGTGTTGCATTGTATGCTGGGGCGCGCTTGCGTGGTCCATAGATGGATCTTGTTGCGCCGTTCTTTGGGTGTGAGCCCTCGCATGGGTCGCGTGTTGTATTGTGAGTGGCGTTGTATGCCGCTCTGTGTTGGTAGAGGGGTCGTCTATCCGGCCAGGTGGCTACTTTGATATTTGGTTGTGGGGGGTCTGAGGCCTCCTCATCGAATTCAGGTAGCAGCTTTCGCTTTGGCTAGCTCTTGGAGGGGCGATTGTCGCCGTACCTCGCTGCTGTGTTGAGTATTTTACTCCATCTGATTTGGAGTGTGTCTTGCACAGCCTTGAGCCTTTGCTTATGCTTTTTAAGACTCCTCGCGGTGGCAACAAGCCTTTTACGAGCATTCTGCTGCTCCGGGTGCCTGTCCCGCGTTATGTCGTCCGGACCATTATCCTTGATAGAATTTGTTTGTTCGGTTTGATTATCCGGATTGCCGTTGTCCGGCAGTGGTTCGCCCTGCTCCAGCGCTGGGTCTGTGTGATCGTTATTTCTATCGAGGCGGGATTTGGGGCGGCGCTTGCGTCGCCGCTTTGACTGCTTCTCGAGGGAACAAGCCTTCGGTGCGTCCTTCCGCTCCTCGTCGTCATCTTTTGGTGCGTCCACCATGTATACGTCATATGACGAGGTGGCTTTCCAGGGCCCAATAGGCGCTGGTTCTTCATCGTCTCCTTCATCGGCGTCCATACCGTCGATGTCTTCGGAGTCGAAGTCGAGCATGTCGGTTAAATCATCGACAGTGGCTACAAAGTGGGTGGTGGGTGGGCTTTGAATTTCTTCATCGTTCGTATCCCAACCTTGCTGACCTTAGTCCGGCCAGGGCTCTCCTGATAAAGAGAGAGACTTTAGTGTCTTCAGAATATCACCGAAAGGCGAGTGCTGAAAGATGTCCGCGGTAGTAAACTCCATGATCGGCGCCCAATCGGATTCGATCGGCAGGGGCGCGGAGGGTTCGGAGTCCGGAGAGCAGTCCGGCTCCTTGGAGTCACGAGTCTTGCGGAGTGCGGGGCTGGTGTTCGGCTCGATCACCGTTGGGATCGCAGCCCTCGAGGCGGCGTCCAACCACCCATCCTCGATCGGCGCAGTTGGCTCCAAATTAAGGGTCGAAGCCGATGCGGGTGCGGCCTCCAGGGCACTGTTCGGCGGCAGAGCTAGATCATGCTCGTCGTGATAGTGCGGCGCGCTCAGCAGTGGCTCGAATCCATCGAAGATCAAGTCCCCGCGGATGTCAGTCGTGTAGTTTAAACTTCCAAATCTGACCTGACGGCCAGGGGCATAGCTTTTGATCTGCTCCAGATGGCCAAGTGAATTGGCCCGCCGTGCAAAGCCGCCGAAGACGAAGATCTGTCCGGGGAGGAAGGTCTCTCCCTGGACTACATCGCTATTGATGATCATAGGAGCCATCGAGCCTAACGGCGACGACACAGAGGAACTCTCAATGAAAGGACCAATGTTGGTGTCAAAACCGGCGGATCTCGGGTAGGGGGTCCCGAACTGTGCGTCTAGGCCGGATGGTAACAGGAGGCAAGGGACACGAAGTTTTACCCAGGTTCGGGCCCTCTTGATGGAGGTAAAACCCTACGTCCTGCTTGATTAATATTGATGATATGGGTAGTACAAGAGTAGATCTACCACGAGATCGGAGAGGCTAAACCCTAGAAGCTAGTCTATGGTATGATTGTTGTTCTGTATGTTGTCCTACGAACTAAAACCCTCCGGTTTATATAGACACCGGAGAGGGTTAGGGTTACACAAAGTCGGTTACAATGGTAGGAGATCTACATGTCCGTATCGCCAAGCTTGCCTTCCACGCCAAGGAAAGTCCCTTCCGGACACGGGACAAAGTCTTCAATCTTGTATCTTCATAGTCCAGGAGTCCGGCTGAAGGTATAGTCCGGCCATCCGGACACCCCCTAATCCAGGACTCCCTCACATACCAAGCGCGAGGGGCTTGTTTGAGGCCATACAGTGCCTTATTGAGCTTGTATACCATATCAAGATGTTTTGGATCTTCAAAGTCAGGTTGTGCAACATACACTTCTTCAATCTTGCCATTGAGAAAGGCACTCTTCACATCCATTTGATACAGAAGGATGTTATGATGATTTGCGTAGGCTAGCAGTATGTGAATGGCTTCAAGCCTAGCCACGGGAGCAAATGTTTCATCGAAGTCAATCCCTTCAACTTGAGTGTATCCTTGAGCAACGAGACGAGCCTTGTTTATGACAACTTGACCATGCTCATCTTGCTTGTTGCGATATATCCATTTAGTGCCTATGATATTGTGTTTACGAGGATCAGGACGCTTGACCAATTCCCACACATTGTTTAGCTCGAACTGTTGAAGCTCTTCTTGCATAGCTTGAATCCATTCAGGTTCCATGAAGGCTTCAGCAACTTTCTTGGGTTCAGATATTGAGACAAATGCAAAATGCCCACAGAAGTTTGCTAGCTGTGTTGCACTTGAACGAGTGAGTGGACCAGGTGCATTGATGCTATCAATTATCTTCTCAATCTGTACTTCATTTGCAACACGAGGATGAACTGGGCGAAGATTTTGCTCTTGCTGGTCATTGTCATCATTAGGAGGATTGTCTTCTGGCTGAGCATTGTCTTCAGGTTGATTAGGTGTAGAAATGATAAGTTCCTCTTAGCCTGAGCTTTAGACGGTATGATTTCTCCAGTTCCCATAAGCTTGATGGATTCACTAGGTGGAACTTCATCTAGCACATTTGGCAGGTGCTCTCTTTGTGAGCCGTTAGTCTCATCGAACCACACATCCACCATTTCAACCACTTTATATTGAAAGAGGTTGAAGACTCTGTAGGAGTGCGAATCCTTTCCGTAACCAAGCATAAAACCTTCATGTGCTTTCGGTGCAAATTTTGAAGTGTGATGTGGATCCTTGATCCAGCACCTAGCACCAAATACTCTAAAGTAACTAACATTTGGCTTCTTACTAGTAAGGAGTTCATAGGATGTGAAGATAAACATGGTTGATGACATGGCATGCAGTATCAATGGCTTCGGGCCAGAACTTTCTTGGAGTCTTGTATTCATCAAGCATCGTCCGAGCCATCTCAATGAGTGTTCTGTTCTTGCGCTCCACGATGCCATTCTGCTACGGCGTGTACAGAGCTGAGAACTCATGGGTGATGCCCAATGTATCAAGATAAGTGTCGAGGCCGGTGTTCTTGAATTTTATGCCATTGTCACTTCTGATATGCTTGATTTTGACGCCATAGTTTCTCATGGCACGATTGGGAAAGCGTCTGAAGACATCCTGCACTTCATTCTTGTAGAGGATTATATGCACCCATGTATATCTTGTATAATCATCAACAATGACGAAGCCATAGAGACAAGCAGTAGTAGTGAGAGTAGAGTAGTGAGTAGGGCCGAATAGGTCCATGTGTAGCAGTTCAAAGGGTTGAGTTGTTGTCATGATTGACTTCGAGGGATGCTTGGCCCTCGTCATCTTTCCAGCTTCGCAGGCACCGCATAAGTGATCCTTCTTGAACTTGATGCCCTCGATGCCTATGACGTGCTTCTTCTTTGCGAGAGTATGCAAGTTCCTCATGCCAGCATGCCCTAGCCTCCAATGTCAGAGCCAGCACTCTGAAGCTTTTGCAAGAAGACATATGGAAAGTTGTGGTCCTGCTGAGAAATCTACCATGTACAAATCATCTTTCTGATACCCTTCAAAGACTAGAGACTTGTTAGATTCCATTAGAACAAGGGAACGATATTGTCCAAATATCACAATCATGTTCAAATCGCAAAGCATTGAGATAGACATTAAGTTGAAGCCAAGGGATTCAACAAGCATCACTTTATCCATGTGCTGATCCTTTGAGATTGCAACTCTACCTAGACCCAATACCTTGCTTTTACCAGTGTCAGCAAATGTGATGTGACTCTTGTCAGATGGACGTAAGGTTGAGTCCATGAGAAGACTTCCATCACCAGTCATATGATTAGTCCATCCGCTATCCATAATCCATTCTGAAGCATGAGGAGTCATATCCTACAATACAGTTAGGGGGATAGGCTTCACCAAGAATATTGTGAAGCATAAACATTTGACGCACAAGAAGATTATCAAAGCTCAGATCAAGATTAGGACTGATAGGATGCATGGCAAGCGATTCAGGAACAAAACACATAGTGAGACCATTTGGGCATTTTATCTTGCGCCCAACAAGATGTTTTAGGTCCCCAGCAATAGCATCTGACACCTATGATTTCTGGCTGGAGACCTTTCCCTGCAAAAGAGAGTCAATTTTTCTTAGCCACCCACATCTTCAGGGGTGGCTTAGAAGCAATGAATCTAAGTGCAGCATCTGAGAACTTCGGCTTTGGAGCCCTAGCAAATAGCCTTGCAGGAAGCGAATAGTACTCATACGAATATTCAGAGTAGTTCTTAGTCCTATGAACATAGCGGTTTGATGATACGCGCTCATGTTCATAAGTTTGAGTATGATTTTCCTGCAAAACATTGGCATTAGGGTGACTCGGGTGAGTCCTGTGTCTGTATGAAGCCTTTGGACCATATGACGCCTTTGGTCTGGGGTTTGTCTTCTTCCCTTGTGGTGTCATGACGACATTCACAGGAAGATTCTCCAGACACCTCTTCGGCACCCAGATTTTCTTCATAGGTGGGCCATTCCTGCAGTTAGTACCAATATACCTGGCAAACACTTCACCATTCTGATTCTTAAACAGTTTATAGTTTGCATCAAAGGATTCATCAATGATAATAGGGTTAGCACAAGTGAAGCCAGATAGGGTGGATGGATCCACTGAAGGTTCTTTTGCAGCAACCCATGTGGTTTTGGGGTACTGCTCAGGCTTCCAGTAAGAACCATCAACATTCATTTTCCTCTCGAACCCAACACCCTCTTTCCTAGGGTTTCGGTTCAGAATCTGCTTTTTGAGGATGTCACATAGTGCCTGATGCCCTTTGAGACTTTTGTACATCCCTGTCTCAAGCAATGTCTTCAACCTAGCATTTTCATCAGCAATAGCAGTGGCATCCTCAGTAGAGGGTTTAGTTACCACATCAATAGTTGAAGATATTGCAATAGTAGCAACAGTAGAACATTCAGCAACAGAAGTAACGTTATCACACTCAAGGCATTTTAGACATGGCGGTTCAAATCCTTCCTGAGCGGGACTGATCTGTTGAGCGCGAAGTGACTCGTTTTCTTTTTGAAGATCTTCATGAACTGCTCTCAATTTCTCAAGTTCTTGCTTCCTTTGAAGATAATCATAGGAAAGCTTTTCATGAGTTGTTGATAGCTTTTCATGACGACTTTCAAGTTAATCATACTTAACATGAAGATTTTTTATGTCTTCAATTAAGGACTGAGATCGGGTCATTTCCGCGTCCAACAGGTCATCGCTTTTGTCTAACAGTTTTTGAATATGTTACATAGCTTTCTGTTGTTCAGTTGCAATTTTAGCAAGTGTTTTGTAGCTGGGTTTGGATAAACAATCAGAGTCATCTTCACTTGATGTTTGAAAGTAAGCATCGCGTGAGTTTACCTTGGCACCACGTGCCATGAAGCAGTAGGTGGGAGCAGAGTCTTCCTTGTCATTAGCATCGGCGTAGGTGACGGAGCCATTGTCTTAAGTGTTGAAGATGGACTTGGCAACGTAGGCTGTAGCTAGAGCCAGACTTGCAACGCCAGAGTCGGACTCCTCCTCAGACTCCACTTCTGCCTCCTCAGAAGTAGACTCCTCCTTTGAATCCATCTCCTTGCCAACAAAAGCACGAGCCTTGCCAGATGAGCTCTTCTTGTGTGATGAAGACTTTGATGAAGACTTGGAAGAAGACTTTGATGATTTCTTCTTCTTCTTGTCATCAGAATCATATTCCTTGCTCTTCTTCTTCTTCTTCTTGTTGTTTTCATTGTCCCACTGTGGACACTCAGAGATGTAGTGACCATGTTTCTTGCACTTGTGGCATGTTCTCTTCTTGTGGTCATGAGTAGAAGCTTCATCAATTCATGAGCTGGATCGTGAAGACTTTCTGAAGCCTTTCTTCTTGGTGAATTTCTGGAACTTCTTCACAAGCATAGCAAGCTCCTTTCCAATGTCTTCAGGATCACCAGAACTACAGTCAGATTCTTCTTCAGATGAGGAAACAGCCTTTGCCTTCAAAGCGCAAGGTCGGCCATAGTTGGGACCATAGATATCTCTTTTCTCAGATAGCTGAAACTCATGTGTGTTGAGCCTCTCAAGTATGTCAGATGGATCGAGTGTCTTGAAGTCAGGGCGTTCTTGAATCATCAGGGCTAGGGTGTCAAACGAGCTGTCAAGTGATCTCAGGAGTGTCTTGACGATTTCATGCTTGGTGATCTCAATGGCGCCGAGAGCATGAAGCTCATTTGTGATGTCAGTGAGGCGATCAAACGTGAGTTGAACATTCTCATTGTCGTTTCTCTTGAAGCGGTTGAAGAGGTTGCGAATGACACTGATCCTTTGATCTCTCTGGGTTGAGACGCCTTTGTTGACCTTGGAGAGCCAGTCCCACACAAGCTTCGATGTTTCCAGAGCACTCACACGGCTATACTGTCCTTTGGTCAGATGACCACAGATGATGTTCTTGGCAGTAGAATCTAGTTAAACGAACTTCTTGACATCGGCAGGGGTGACACCTTCACCAGTCTTGGGAACGCCGTTCTTGACGACATACCATAGATCGACATCAATGGATTCAAGATACATGCGCATCTTATTCTTCCAGTAGGGGTAATCAGTGGCATCGAAGACAGGGCACGCAGCGGAGACTTTGATTATCCCTGCAGTTGACATAGCTAAAACTCCAGGTGGTTAAACTGAATCACACAGAACAAGGGAGTACCTTGCTCTAATACCAATTGAAAGTGCTAGTTATCAACTAGAGGGGGGTGAATAGGTGATTTTTATGAAAGTCTTCAAAACATGGAAGTTTCGAAGACAAACGATAGAAATGAACCTATTAACATCCAGCGGAAGGTAGACTACACTAGGCAAGCCATAGTCAAGTATACAATGAAGTGAAAGCACAAAGACTATTAGCAGCTAGGTAGTATGGATCAGGATGGAAGATAGTATGAAGCCAATCAGAACAAGTAGTCACACAGTGAAGTCAAACAGATAATGCAAGCAGGCAATGACTTCACGAAGACAAACTATAAGTAAAGAGAAGGAAGAGATAGAACCAGTTGCTTGGTGAAGACAAAGGATTTGTTGGACCAGTTCCAGTTGATGTGACAATTGTATGTCTGGTTAGGGAGGCTGAGATTCAACTCAGAAGAACGCGTCTTCACCTTGTTCCCCTTGAGCTAAGGACACTTAGTCCCCGCCCAATCACTCTGGCAAGTCTTCAAGGTAGACTACCAAACCTTCACAGACTTCGTTCACCGGCAATCCACAATGACTCTTGGATGCTCAGAACGCGATGCCTAACCGGCTAGAGGATTCACAGTCCTCAAGTGTAACAAGTCTTCAGATCACGCAGACAGGAAGACTTTAGCGATGCCCAACACTCTTTGGGCTCTGGGTGTTTTGGGCTTTGTCCTCGCAAGGATTTCTCTCTCTCTCAAAAGCTTCGGAGGTGGGTTGCTCTCAAATGACAAAAGCCGTGCACTAACTCTAAGCAGCCACCAATTTATGGTGTAGGGGTGGGCTATTTATAGCCACTAGGCAACCCGACCTGATTTGTCCGAAATGACCCTGGGTCACTAAGGAACTGACACGTGTCCCAACGGTCAGATTTCAAACACACTCGGCAGCTTGACTTGCGCTACAAGTAAAGCTGACTCATCTAGCTCTGGATAAGATTTGCTCTCATTATCTTCGCTTGAAGACATAGGATTTGGTTGAGCATCACTTTAGTCACTCTGACTTTGTTCACTTGGACCCCACTTAACAGTATGGTGGTTCCTGTGACTCAACAAACAAGAAAATGAAACTATGAAACAACTATGTCTTCGCGCTCCAAAGACTTCATGCGATGTCTTCTCATGTCATAGTCTTCAATGTGAATATCTTCACATACCACCATTATCTTCAATGTCTTCACACATTTTTAGGGGTCATCTCCGGTAGGTAAACCGAATCAATGAGGGACTACTACCTATGCTATCCTGCAATTCTCACAAACACATTAGTCCATCAACCAGGTTTGTCTTCAATACTCCAAAATGAACTAGGGGTGGCACTAGATGCACTTACAGGATCTTTAGGGCTAGACATAACTAGGAGAGTCGGTTTACGGCGACTCCCTAATGATGATAATAAGACATAGCCACAAACAGCACATAGGGTTGTTACCGGATGATGTTTCCCGGGGCCCGAAGCTGTCTAAACCCTTTTCTTGTGTTGCATCTCTCAATTCCGCTCAACCCCTCTCAAGCTACCTGTCGGTGTCAAAACCGGCGGATCTCGGGTAGGGGGTCCCGAACTATGCGTCTAAGGCGGATGTTAATAGGAGGCAGGGGACACAATGTTTACCCAGGTTCGGGCGCTCTTGATGGAGGTAATACCCTACGTCCTGCTTGATTGATCTTGATGATATGAGTATTATAAGAGTTAATCTACCACGAGATCGTAGAGGCTAAACCCTAGAAGCTAGCCTATGGTATGATTGTCTGTTATCCTACAGACTAAACCCTCCGATTTATATAGACACCGGAGGGGGCTAGGGTTACACAGAGTCGGTTACAAGGGAGGAGATCCACATATCCGTATTGCCAAGCTTGCCTTCCATGCCAAGGAAAGTCCCATCCGGACACGGGACAAAGCCTTCAATCTTGTATCTTCACAGTCCAACAGTCCGGCCAAAGGATATAGTCCGGCTGTCCAGAGACCCCCTAATCCAGGACTCCCTCAGTAGCCCCTGAACCAGGCTTCAATGATGATGAGTCCGGCGCGTAGATTTGTCTTCGGCATTGCAAGGCTGGTTCCTCCTCCGAATACTCCATAGAAGATTTTGAACACAAGGGTAGTGTCTGGCTGTGCAAAACAAGTCCTGCATACCACCGTAGAGAGAATAATATTTCCACAAATCTAATCTGCTGACACGTTTAGCAACATGACATTATGCCATGGCCCGGTCTTTATTCGAACCGTTTTCCTCAACTAGCATTGTACATATCGCGAGGCGGTTTTCTTGACACGTCTTGTCATAGCAGAGATCGTGTCCCCTTATCACGGGATTCTCATCAATACGGGTATGGGTAACCCAACCGCACCATCAATTACGGCGTTCGGGGAATAAGCGATTTTACCAAGTAAGTGGGGAGGCGTATCACCTCTTCCGCACTTATAAAGGGACAAAGATTCACCCTTTTTACCCACGCCTTTTTCCTCCTTTCTTATCCATTCTCACTCACTCGAGCTCCAGCGCCCAAGTTCGCGTCTTTCTTCTCAAACCACTCCAAGCATGTCCGGAGCGGGAGGCAAGTGGATGGTCTCCTCCGTCACGAAGGAGCACATCGCAAAGCTATGGGAAGCCGGATATCTGGCCGCGGACATCACGCACCGGCTACCAGATGCGGGGCAGATCGTCCCTATGCCCGCACCCCATGAGAGGGTAGTTTTCCTTACCCACTTTGTCCACGGACTGGGATTTCCCCTTCACCCATTTGTCTATGGGCTCATGTTCTACTACGGGCTGGATTTTCATGATCTGGCCCCCAATTTCATCCTCAACATCTCGGCGTTTATCGTCATGTGCGAGGCCTTCCTCCGCATCAGGCCCCACTTCGGCATATGGCTGAAGACCTTCAATGTTAAACCGAAGGTGGTAGTCGGCCAGCAAGCGGAGTGCGGAGGCGCCATGGTGGGCAAAATACCTAACGTCACCTGGCTTGAAGGCTCCTATGTGGAGACCATAAAGGGATGGCAATCGAGGTGGTTCTACTGAAGGAAATATGCCCTAGAGGCAATAATAAAGTTATTATTTATTTCCTTATATCATGATAAATGTTTATTATTCATGCTAGAATTATATTAACCGGAAACATAATACATGTGTGAATACATAGACAAATAGAGTGTCACTAGTATGCCTCCACTTGACTATCTCATTAATCGAAGATCGTTATGTTTCCTAGCCATAGACATGAGTTGTCATTTGATTAACGGGATCACATCATTAGGAGAATGATGTGATTGACTTGACCCATTCCATTAGCTTAGCACTTGATCGTTTAGTTTGTTGCTATTGCTTTCTTCATAACTTATACATTTTCCTATGACTATGAGATTATGCAACTCCCATTTACCGAAGGAACACTTTGTGTGCTACCAAACGTCACAACATAACTGGGTGATTATAAAGGTGCTCTACAGGTGTCTCCAAAGGTATTTGTTGGGTTGGCGTATTTCGAGATTAGGATTTGTCACTCCGATTGTCGGAGAGGTATCTCTGGGCCCTCTCGGTAATGCACATAACTTAAACCTTGCAAGCATTGCAACTAATAAGTTAATTGCGGGACGATGTATTACGGAACGAGTAAAGAGACTTGCCGGTAACGAGATTGAACTACGTATTGAGATACCGACGATCGAATCTCGGGCAAGTAACATACCGATGACAAAGGGAACAACGTATGTTGTTATGCGGTCTGACCGATAAAGATCTTCGTAGAATGTGTGGGAGCCAATATGAGCATCCAGGTTCGCTATTGGTTATTGACCAAAGACATGTCTCGGCCATGTCTACATAGTTCTCGAACCCGTAGGGTCCGCACGCTTAAAGTTCCAGTGACAATTGTATTATGAGTTTATGTGATTTGATGTACCGAAGGTAGTTCGGAGTCCCGGATGAGATCAGGGACATGACGAGGAGTCTCGAAATGGTCGAGACGTAAAGATCGATATATTGGACGACTATATTCGGACATCGGAAAGGTTCCGAGTGATTCGGTTATTTTTGGGGTACCGGGGAGTTACGGGAATACGAGGAAGAAGTAATGGGCCTCATGGGCCAAGTGGTGGAAGAGAGGAGGCAGGGCACGTGGCTCCCTAGCCCAAACCGAATTGGACTAGGGGGCCGGCCCCCCTTTCCTCCTTTTCCTCCTTCTCCTTCCTTCTCTTTCTCCTCCTTCCTTTCCTCCTCCTAGTAGGAGTAGGAAAGGGGAGTCCTACTCCAACTAGGAGGAGGACTCCTCCTCCTGGCGCGCCCATAGAGGGCCGGCCGGCCTCCCCCTTTCTCCTTTATATACAGGGGAAGGGGGCACCCCTAGACACACAAGTTAATCAGTTGATCTCTCCCAGCCGTGTGCGGTGCCCCCCTCCACCATATTCCACCTCGGTCATATCATAGCGGTGCTTAGGCGAAGCCCTGCGTCGGTAGCAACATCATCACTGTCACCACGCCGTCGTGCTGACGGAACTCTCCCGTGAAGCTCTGCTGGATTGGAGTTCGCGGGACGTCATCGAGCTGAACGTGTGCTAAACTCGGAGGTGCCGTGCGTTCGGTACTTGGATCGGTCGGATCGTGAAGACGTTCGACTACATCAACTGCGTTGTGCTAATGCTTCCGCTTTCAGTCTACGAGGGTACGTGGACAACACTCTCCCCTCTTGTTGCTATGCATCACCATGATCTTGCGTGTGCATAGGAATTTTTTTGAAATTACTACGTTCCCCAACAGTGGTATCAGATTCTAGGTTTTATGCATTGATGTTGTGCACGAGCAGAACACAAGTGAGTTGTGGGCGATATAAGTCATACTGCTTACCAGCATGTCATACTTTGGTTCGGCGGTATTGTTGGATGAAGCGGCCCGGACCAACATTACGCGTATGCTTACGCGAGACTGGTTCTACCGACGTGCTTTGCACACAGGTGGCTGGCGGGTGTCAGTTTCTCCAACTTTAGTTGAACCAAGTGTGGCTACGCCCGGTCCTTGCGAAGGTTAAAACAGCACCAACTTGACAAACTATCATTGTGGTTTTGATGCGTAGGTAATAACGGTTCTTGCTAAGCCCGTAGCAGCCACGTAAAACTTGCAACAACAAAGTAGATGACGTCTAACTTATTTTTGCAGGGCATGTTGTGATGTGATATGGTCAAGACATGATGCTAAATTTTATTGTATGAGATGATCATGTTTTGTAACCGAGTTATCGGCAATTGGCAGGAGCCATATGGTTGTCGCTTTATTGTATGCAATGCAATTGCGCAGTAATGCTTTACTTTATCACTAAGCGGTAGCGATAGTCGTGGAAGCATAAGATTGGCGAGATGACAACGATGCAACGATGGTGATCAAGGTGTCGCGCCGGTGACGATGGTGATCATGACGGTGCTTCGGAGATGGAGATCACAAGCACAAGATGATGATGGCCATATCATATCACTTATATTGATTGCATGTGATGTTTATCTTTTATGCATCTTATCTTTCTTTGATTGACGGTAGCATTATAAGATGATCTCTCACTAAATTTCAAGATAAAAGTGTTCTCCCTGAGTATGCACCGTTGCCAAAGTTCGTCGTGCCCAGACACCACGTGATGATCGGGTGTTATAAGCTCTACGTCCATCTACAACGGGTGCAAGTCAGTTTTGCACACGCAGAATACTCAGGTTAAACTTGACGAGCCTAGCATATGCAGATATGGCCTCGGAACACCGAGACCGAAAGGTCGAGCGTGAATCATATAGTAGATATGATCAACATATTGATGTTCACCACTGAAAGCTACTCCATTTCATGTGATGATCGGTTATGGTTTAGTTGATTTGTATCACGTGATCACTTAGAAGATTAGAGGGATGTCTTTCTAAGTGGGAGTTCTTAAGTAATATGATTAATTGAACTTAAACTTATCATGAACTTAGTACCTGATAGTATCTTTCTTGTCTATGTTTGATTGTAGATAGATGGCCCGTGCTGTTGTTCCGTTGAATTTTAATGCGTTCCTTGAGAAAGCAATTTTGAAAGATGATGGTAGCAATTACACGGACTGGGTCCGTAACTTGAGGATTATCCTCATTGCTGCACAGAAGAATTACGTCCTGGAAGCACCGCTAGGTGCTAGGCCTGCTGCTGGAGCAACACCAGATGTTATGAACATCTGGCAGAGCAAAGCTGATGACTACTCGATAGTTCAGTGTGCCATGCTTTACGGCTTACAATCGGGACTTCAACGACGTTTTGAACGTCATGGAGCATATGAGATGTTCCAGGAGTTGAAGTTAATATTTCAAGCAAATGCCTGGATTGAGAGATATGAAGTCTCCAATAAATTCTATAGCTGCAAGATGGATGAGAATAGTTCTGTCAGTGAACATATACTCAAAATGTCTGGGTATCATAATCACTTGACTCAACTGGGAGTTAATCTTCCTATTGATAGTGTCATTGACAGAGTTCTTCAATCACTGCCACCAAGCTACAAGAGCTTCGTGATGAACTATAACATGCAAGGGATGGATAAGACAATTCCCGAGCTCTTCGCAATGCTAAAGGCTGCGGAGGTAGAAATCAAGAAGGAGCATCAAGTGTTGATGGTCAACAAGACCGCCAGTTTCAAGAAAAAAGGCAAAGGGAAGAAGAAGGGGAACTTCAAGAAGAACAGTAAGCAAGTTACTGCTCAGGAGAAGAAACCCAAATCTGGACCTAAGCCTGAAACTGAGTGCTTCTACTGTAAGCAGACTGGACACTGGAAGCGGAACTGCCCCAAGTATTTGGCGGATAATAAGGAAGGCAAGGTGAACAAAGGTATATGTGATATACATGTTATTGATGTGTACCTTACTAGAGCTTGCAGTAGCACCTGGGTATTTGATACTGGTTCTATTGCTAACATTTGCAACTCGAAACAGGGACTATGGATTAAGCGAACACTGGCAAAGGACGAGGTGACGATGCGCGTGGGAAATGGTTCCAAAGTCGATGTGATCGCGGTTGGCACGCTACCTCTACATCTACCTTCGGGTTAGTTTTAGACCTAAATAATTGTTATTTGGTGCCAGCGTTGAGGATGAACATTATATCCGGATCTTGTTTGATGCGAGACGGTTATTCATTTAAATCAGAGAATAATGGTTGTTCTATTTATATGAGCAATATCTTTTATGGTCATGCACCCTTGAAGAGTGGTCTATTTTCGATGAATCTCGATAGTAGTGCTACACATATTCATAATGTTGAAACCAAAAGATGCAGAGTTGAGAATGATAGTGCAACTTATTTGTGGCACTGCCATTTAGGTCATATCGGTGTAAAGCGCATGAAGAAACTCCATACTGATGGACTTTTGGAATCACTTGATTATGAATCACTTGGTACTTGCGAACTGTGCCTCATGGGCAAGATGACCAAAACGCCATTCTCCGGTACTATGGAGAGAGCAATGGATTTGTTGGAAATCATACATACAGATGTATGTGGTCTGATGAATATTGAGGCTCGTGGCGGATATCGTTATTTTCTCACCTTCACAGATGATTTAAGCAGATATGGGTATATCTACTTGATGAAACATAAGTCTGAAACATTTGAAAAGTTCAAAGAATTTCAGAGAGAAGTTGAAAATCATTGTAACAAGAAAATAAAGTTTCTACGATCTGATCGTGGAGGAGAATATTTGAGTTACGAGTTTGGTCTACATTTGAAACAATGCGGAATAGTTTCGCAACTCACGCCACCCGGAACACCACAGCATAATGGTGTGTCCGAACGTCCTAATCGTACTTTACTAGATATGGTGCGATCTATGATGTCTCTTACAAACTTACCGCTATCGTTTTGGGGTTATGCTTTAGAGACGGCTGCATTCACGTTAAATAGGGCACCATCGAAATCCGTTGAGACGACGCCTTATGAAATGTGGTTTGGCAAGAAACCAAAGTTGTCGTTTCTGAAAGTTTGGGGCTGCGATGCTTATGTGAAAAAGCTTCAACCTGATAAGCTCGAACCCAAATCAGAGAAATGTGTCTTCATAGGATACCCAAAGGAAACTGTTGGGTACACCTTCTATCACACATCCGAAGGCAATACTTTCCTTGCTAAGAATGGAACCTTTCTAGAGAAGGAGTTTCTCTCGAAAGAAGTGAGTGGGAGGAAAGTAGAACTTGATGAGGTAAATGTACCTACTCCCTTATTGGAAAGTAGTACATCACAGAAACCGGTTTCTGTGACACCTACACCAATTAGTGAGGAAGCTAATGATAATGATCATGAAACTTCAGATCAAGTTACTACCGAACCTCGTAGATCAACCAGAATAAGATCCGCACCAGAGTGGTACGGTAATCCTTTTCTGGAAGTCATGCTACTAGATCATGATGAACCTACGAACTATGAAGAAGCGATGGTGAGCCCAGATTCCGCAAAATGGCTAGAAGCCATGAAATCTGAGATGGGATCCATGTATGAGAACAAAGTGTGGACTTTGGTTGACTTGCCCATTGATCGGCAAGCAATTGAGAATAAATGGATCTTCAAGAAGAAGACTGACGCTGACGGTAATGTTACTGTATACAAAGCTCGACTTGTTGCAAAGGTTTTCGACAAGTTCAAGGGATTGACTACGATGAGACCTTCTCACCCGTAGCGATGCTTAAGTCTGTCCGAATCATGTTAGCAATTACCGCATTTTATGATTATGAAATTTGGCAAATGGATGTTAAAACTGCATTACTGAATGGATTTCTGGAAGAAGAGTTGTATATGATGTAGCCAGAAGGTTTTTTCGATCCAAAGGGAGCTAACAAAGTGTGGAAGCTCTAGCGATCCATTTATGGACTGGTGCAAGCCTCTCGGAGTTGGAATAAATGCTTTGATAGTGTGATCAAAGCATTTGGTTTTGTACAGACCTTTGGAGAAGCCTATATTTACAAGAAAGTGAGTGGGAGCTCTGTAGCATTTCTGATATTATATGTGGATGACATATTATTGATTGGAAATGATATAGAATTTCTGGATAGCATAAAGGGATATTTGAATAAGAGTTTTTCAATGAAAGACCTCGGTGAAGCTGCTTACATATTGGGCATTAAGATCTATAGAGATTGATCAAGACGCTTAATTGGACTTTCACAAAGCACATACCTTGACAAAGTTTTGAAGAAGTTCAAAATGGATCAGGTAAAGAAAGGGTTCTTGCCTGTGTTACAAGGTGTGAAGTTGAGTAAGACTCAATGTCCAACCACCGCAGGAGATAGAGAGAAAATGAAAGATGTTCCCTATGCTTTAGCCATAGGCTCTATCATGTAGGCAATGCTGTGTACCAGACCTGATGTGTGCCTTGCTATAAGTCTAGCAGGGAGGTACCAAAGTAATCCTGGAGTGGATCACTGGACAGCAGTCAAGAACATCCTGAAGTACCTGAAAAGGACTAAGGATATGTTTCTCATATATGGAGGTGACAAAGAGCTCATCGTTAATGGTTACGTTGATGCAAGCTTTGACACTGATCCGGACGATTCTTAATCGCAAACTGGATACGTGTTTATATTGAACGGTGGAGCTGTCAGTTGGTGCAGTTCTAAACAAAGCGTCGTGGCGGGATCTACATGTGAAGCGGAGTACATAGCTGCTTCGGAAGCAGCAAATGAAGGAGTCTGGATGAAGGAGTTCATATCCGATCTAGGTGTCATACCTAGTGCATCGGGTCCAATGAAAATCTTTTGTGACAATACTGGTGCAATTGCCTTGGCGAAGGAATCCAGATTTCACAAGAGAACCAAACACATCAAGATACGCTTCAATTCCATTCGGGATTTAGTCCAAGTGGGAGACATAGAAATTTGCTAGATACATACGGATCTGAATGTTGCAGACCCGCTGACTAAGCCTCTTCCACGAGCTAAACATGGTCAGCACCAAGGCTCCATGGGTGTTAGAATCATTACTGTGTAATCTAGATTATTGACTCTAGTGCAAGTGGGAGACTGAAGGAAATATACCCTAGAGGAAATAATAAAGTTATTATTTATTTCCTTATATCATCATAAATGTTTATTATTCATGCTAGAATTGTATTAACCGGAAACATAATACATGTGTGAATACATAGACAAACAGAGTGTCACTAGTATGCCTCTACTTGACTAGCTCATTAATCGAAGATGGTTATGTTTCCTAGCCATAGACATGAGTTGTCATTTAATTAACGGGATCACATCATTAGGAGAATGATGTGATTGACTTGACCCATTCCATTAGCTTAGCACTTGATCGTTTAGTTTGTTGCTATTGCTTTCTTCATAACTTATACATGTTCCTATGACTATGAGATTATGCAACTCCCGTTTACCGGAGGAACACTTTGTGTGCTACCAAACGTCACAACGTAACTGGGTGATTATAAAGGTGCTCTACAGGTGTCTTCGAAAGTATTTGTTGGGTTGGCGTATTTCGAGATTAGGATTTGTCACTCCGATTGTCGGAGAGGTATCTCTGGGCCCTCTCGGTAATGCACATCACTTAAGCCTTGCAAGCATTGCAACTAATAAGTTAGTTGCGGGATGATGTATTACGGAACGAGTAAAGAGACTTGCCGGTAACGAGATTGAACTACGTATTGAGATACCGACGATCGAATCACGGGCAAGTAACATACCGATGACAAAGGGAACAACGTATGTTGTTATGCGGTCTGACCGATAAAGATCTTCGTAGAATATGTGGGAGCCAATATGAGCATCTAGGTTCCGCTATTGGTTATTGACCGGAGACATGTCTTGGTCATGTCTACATAGTTCTCGAACCCATAGGGTCCACAAACTTAAAGTTTCGGTGACGATTGTATTATGAGTTTATGTGATTTGATGTACCGAAGGTAGTTCGTAGTCCCGGATGAGATCGGGGACATGACGAGGAGTCTTTAAATGGTCGAGACGTAAAGATCGATATATTGGACGACTATATTCGGACATCGGAAAGGTTCCGAGTGATTCGGGTATTTTCGGGGGTACCGGGGAGTTACGGGAATACGAGGAAGAAGTAATGGGCCGCATGGGCCAAGTGGTGGAAGAGAGGAGGCAGGGCGCGCGGCCCCCCTAGCCCAAACCGAATTGGACTAGGGGGCGGGCCCCCTTTCCTCCTTTTCCTCCTCCTTCCTTCTCCTTCTCCTCCTTCCTTTCCTCCTCCTAGTAGGAGTAGGAAAGGGGAGTCCTACTCCTACTAGGAGGAGGACTCCTCCTCCTAGTAGGAGTAGGAAAGGGGAGCCCTACTCCTACTAGGAGGAGGACTCCTCCTCCTGGTGCGCCCATAGAGGGCCGGCCAGCCTCCCCCCTTGCTCCTTTATATACAGGGGCAGGGGCACCCCTAGACATACAAGTTGATCAGTTGATCTCTCCCAGTCGTGTGCGGTGCCCCCCTCCACCATATTCCACCTCGGTCATATCGTAGCGGTGCTTAGGCGAAGCCCTGCGTCGGTAGCAACATCATCACTATCACCACGCCGTCGTGCTGACGGAACTCTCCCGTGAAGCTCTGCTGGATCGGAGTTTGCGGGACGTCATCGAGTTGAACGTGTGCTGAACTCAGAGGTGCCGTGCGTTCGGTACTTGGATCGGTCGGATCGTGAAGACGTTCGACTACATCAACCGCGTTGTGCTAACGCTTCCGCTTTCGGTCTACGAGGGTACGTGGACAACACTCTCCCCTCTCGTTGCTATGCATCACCATGATCTTGTGTGTGCGTAGGAATTTTTTTGAAATTACTATGTTCCCCAACATCTACATCACCGAGCCGCATGACACCAACTGGGTGGCGGCTCCCGAATTTCGATCCGGAATCCCCACGTGGCTCACCTCCTGGAAAAAGAAGGGCCTGTCCCAGGGTTCCCCGGTAGAGCTAACCGGACTCCAGACCTGCATCAAGAACATGATGAGTAAGAAAATGAAGCTCGTCAACATGGTCCAGGTCATGCTCTTCCGCCGGATCCTCCCGTTTCAACGACGGGCATTCAATTTGTGGGAGTTTGACCTGGCAAAGTACTAGATGCTGCGAGAGCTCTTCGACATGATGCACAAGGACGTCTGGAAGGTGCTGTTCAAGGGCGCTGAGGTACCTCCTCCCCTTACCAAGGATCGCGGACTCAGCGCAAAGCGCCATGCCAATCCGGTAAGTTTTTATATCTCACAGGATATTTATTTTCCCCAGTTTAATCATGTGCGGAATCTAAGCTTCCATGCCATTAATAGGACTAGGTAGAGATGGCGGAGCAGATCAATTGCCCAGCCCCCTGACTGAAGATCCTGCAGATGCTCTCCTAACGGAGATGCTAGTTCCGGGGCCTTACGAGGTGCCGGCGAAGAAGGCCAAGAAGAAGGCCACGGGGACCCGAAAGGGTCTCCGGCGCAAGGTTATATCAGACTCATCGTACGATAACTCCGACGCACCCTCCTCCCACGAAAACGAGGAGGAGGAAGAGGAAAGTTCTCCCCCCCCCCAGCCGGGGGAGACAAGAAAAGGAAGGCCGCCCCAACCGGGGAGGCCGAAGGGTCCAAGAAGGGAAGGACCCTCCTTCCGGACTGCTCCATGACGGCCGCCTACAGCGGCGACGAGTGGCTACCCAGGGAGAAGCCCCTGGCGAAGTCGTAAGTATCCAGATACCATAGTAATTCATGGTATGTTTTATTGCACTGCTTCTCCTTATGCCGAATATGATTATGCAGTCCGTCCCGAGCCCGTCTTGACATATCTTCGTTGGACGGTTCTTTGGACTCGTCGGATATGAATAGCGATTCACTTCCGACCGCCTCCACCCCTTGCCCTATGGACAACATCGATGTGTTGTCTAAAAAGGCACCGAGCTGAGGAAGGTAGTCCTGGGGGCGCCTCGAGGCGACCTTCTGGGCCCTAGACGCAAAGGGAGCAAGACTCCCACGGGATCCAAGTTCGGCCCCCAGCCGAACACTGCGCCGGAACCATCAGTGGTTCTGGACTCCAGCAGGCAATCCCCCGTTAAGAGGGGCGAGCCTCCGGTGCTGGTGGCCTCTGTCCATCCAGAGGCATCGGACAACTTGCTGGAAGCGCTTCGCGGCGCTTCCATCAACGAAGAGCACTGCACTATCATGAGTGCGGTGATTGAAAAAGTTCAGTCCGCCAAAAACGGACTGACCGAAGCTTGCGCCAGCCTCCTAACAGACTTTGAGGTAAGCAATCAAAATATAGGAAAATATTACCACACAGACAGTAGCCTCTGATGCTCTATTTGGCGTTCACGAAGAAAGGCCGAATAGAGGATGAAATAATGACTCAGGAGTCTAATCAGAATATGTCTATGTGCATGTGCAGGCTTCACTGCTGGCCGCTGCCGCACGTACTGCGGAGGTCACTGCAGTGAAGCAGGACCTTGAGCGGTCCGAGAAAGAGCTCGGCCTTACCAAGAGGCAGCTCGAGGAGAGCAAAGGTAAGCAATACCTTGTCTATATATTAAAAATAAATTCGGTTGTAAAGTAATAGGATCGTTATGAATTTGTTAGGGGCCACAACTGAGGTGGTGACCCTGAAGAAGGCATTGTCCGAGGCCAAAGACAAAGCGGCCAAGGAGCGCATTGAGCGGGAAAAGCAAGAAGCTCGGGTAGGCGAGGTGCAGCAAGAGCTCGAGGCTCTCGCCAAAAAACACGAGTCCTTGGATCTTGACTCTAAGACGCGAGAGTCTGAGCTTGCGAAGGCGCTCGAAAGCACATGGAGCGCCAAGGCTGAAGCCCACAAGGCCCTCCAGGAGATGGATGTGGTGAAGAAGATAGCAGCGGGTAAGGCATTCATTATGCAAAGCAAGCATGTGAAGGAAACTTTCCTTTTACTTACCCGAGTTCAGAGCTCTCTAGGAGCGTTCGCAGATCTTCCCCGTGGTGTATTGGATGCCGCGGAGTTTTACCGAGCTGAGGAGGGGAGCTCAACGGAAAAGTTGTTCTGTTCTCAGTATACTGGGACCGAACACCCAATGTCCTTGAGCGACCAGCTGAAGCAGCTGGTCGAGCTTCACAAGGCGGCCGAACAGGCCATGAAGGGTCTTATAGTCTAGATGTGGCCTGGCGATCCCCTGCCTAGCAGCTACTTCGGTCCGGTGAGGCGGCTTGTCGATGCCTGCCCACGGCTTGATGTCATAAAGCAGTCTGTCTGCATCGAGGGTGCACGCAAGGCTTTTGCCCGAGCGAAGGTGCACTGGGCGAAGCTGGACGCCGTGAAGCTGGTGAAGGAGGGGCCACCGGAGGGCAAGGAGCATCGCTGCCCCGAAATGTATTATGATAGTGTCCTGAAGGGTTCCCGCCTTGTGGCGGAGGAATGTGCCAGAGATGTAATTTTTGAATGAGCATGCTCATGTGATCATGTAATATGAAACGAGTTCATTTGCGCTATGCAATGCTTTTTGAATTTAAAATATTACCTTATGTGCGGCCGTTTATAAAATCTGAGAGTTGGCCAGTCGTCGGCTTCTGCCCCCATGTAACTAGTACTGGGGTGTTCGGGATAAACCTGAGCACTCTTTATCCCAATTTTGGGTCCTTCGAGGGAGGTGTTCAGCACAACAAACCAGGCAATCAGACTATGAGGCTTTCTCACTCTCACTTAGCCATAGAAGTCTATAATTTTAAATTTTGGCGAAGCCCCTAGTATTCGGAAGGCCGAATTGGGGGTGCTATATACGTCTAATTCGGACAAGGCCGACTCCTCGCCCGAAGCGGAAAAAGTCTTTAAGGACTTGAGACCTCTCGAACAGCGACCAGCTCTCGCCTTATCATGACAGTCAATTTTCGGCTTTCTCTACTGAGGTGCTCGTCCGGAAGAACCGGGACACTATCGCAGTAGTTCTCCCAGTGCTACCTTAGCCGATATAGCGGAATGTAAGGTACCAAAACATGGGAGCCAGGCAAACCCAACTATTGACCCAAGACATGATTCGGAGCTGATGCATATAATGCTATAAGTTCGGGGTGCCGCACTGTCGAAAGTGTTCGAACTTCTCACGCTGTATTATGGGGTAAACGAAAGCCCCTGGCGTACTGACCATACCCGAATGTACGGGTGCAAGTTGTTGTAAATGAACATATAAGAAAAAAGGGATGGATAATGCAACAATAGACTAATGCTATGCATTGTTATTTAAATAATACGTCAAAGTGTACTGATACAAGTAGCGCAATAAGTAGAAAATAGGACTATTAGAGACCACCTGGGGGTTCCCTTGTACATCTTAGCTTCTTGCCTCCTTGGTTGTTCCTTCCGGTAATGTGTCCGGCAGTCGTACTGCCGGAAAGGGCTTCCAGAGAGTAAGGTCCTGAAAGAGAAAAAATGATAAAGGTATGCAGCCCCTAGGGTAGTTAAGCCGCATTGTGGGACGTGCCCTGATCGTGCCCCCGCCTATGCCCATGGTATTTTCAGTGTGTAATTATGTACGCACGGCACGGATTTCATCGCTTGACTGGGACTGGGACGGGGGCCGGATTGCGAGGCGAGCTCTGAACATGCCAGGCGATCCTATTGTAGTTTACTCCGGACTCGCTTGACGGTGTCCGGGGGCTGTATCGCCGAATTGGTGCTTTGCCTTAAAAGGCTGCTTTGTGCTTCTACTGCGAGGGCCGCAGTGTGCTCTTCCGTGCGGAGCAAGCGTTATGTGTCTCCGTTGACTGTTATGAACCCCCCTCGGTCCTAACATCTTGAGCTTCAGGTATGCGTAATGCGGTACTGCATTGAATTTTGCTAATGCGGTTCGCCCGAGCAGTGCGTGATAGCCACTGCGGAACGGGACGATATCGAAGATTAACTCCTCGCTTCAGAAGTTGTCCGGAGATCCGAAGACCACTTCTAGTGTGATTGAGCCCGTGCAACGGGCCTCTACACCTAGGATGACGCCCTTAAAGGTGGTTTTGGTGGGTTTGATCCTCGAGGGATCTATACCCATTTTGCACACTGTATCCGGATAGAGCGGGTTCAGGCTGCTACCGCCGTCCATAAGGACTCGAGTGAGGTGAAATCCGTCGATGATGGGGTCTAGGACCAGTGCGGCGGATCCGCCATGACGGATACTAGTGGGGTAGTCCCTGCGATCGAAGGTGATCAGACAAGCAGACCATGGGTTGAACTTTGGGGCGACGGGCTCCATCGCATAGACGTCCCTTAGTGCATGCTTCTGTTCCCTCTTGGGAATGTGGGTTGCGTATATCATGTTCACCGTCTTCACTTGTGGGGGGGAACCTCTTCTGTCCTTCCGTGCTCGGCGACCGGGGCTCCTCCTAGTCATCACTATGCAGCCCCTTGTCCTTGTTTTTGGCATTTAACTTGCCGGCCTGCTTGAACACCCAACATTCTCTGTTGGTGTGATTGGCTGGCTTATCGGGGGTGCCGTGGATTTGACACGAGCGATCAAGTATGTGATCCAAACTGGACGGGCCCCGAGTACTTCTTTTGAATGGATTTTTCCGCTAACCGGATCTAGATCCCGTGAATCCGACATTGACTGCCGTATCATCGGTGTTATCGCCGTTGTTGCGGCGCTTTTGTCTGTTACGACATGGTCTGCCGTTGGCATCTTTGGTATCCGAAGTGCCCGAATTCCTTGATGTGTTGTTGCTGCGAGCCAGCCAGCTATCCTCGCCCACGCAAAAGTGGGTCATGAGTGTCGTGAGGGCTGCCATAGACTTCGGCTTCTCCTGGCCAAGGTGCCAGGCGAGCCACTCGTCACGGATGTGATGCTTGAATGCCGCTAAGGCCTCTGCATCCGGACAGTTGACAATTTGGTTTTTCTTAGTTAGGAACCGTGTCCAGAATTGCCTGGCTGATTCCCCTGGCTGCTGAGTTATATGGCTCAAGTCGTCAGCATCCGGTGGTCGCACATAAGTGCCCTGGAAGTTGTCAAGGAATGCATCTTCCAGATCCTCCCAACTGCCGACGAAGTCTGCTGGCAAGCTATTCAGCCAATGCCGAGCTGGTCCTTTGAGTTTTAGTGGGAGGTACTTGATGGCATGCAGATCATCACCGCGGGCCATGTGGATGTGGAGGAGAAAATCCTCAATCCATACAGCGGGACCTGTTGTACCATCATACAATTCGATATTTATGGGTTTGAAACCCTCCGGGAATTCGTGATCCATAACTTCATCAGTGAAGCATAGGGGGTGTGCGGTGCCTCTGTGCCGGGCTATATCACGAGGCAGTTCATATGAGTCTTGTCTGCTGTATTCGGCCCAGCCGGATTTACTTTTAGTGTATCCGGTGTGACATCATCGTCGCGCGTTGGCGCGCGCCCCCATGACCCGTATATCGACCTTGCATGTTTTGCCCTGCTGTCCAATATGTCTTGCAGGTCCCGTGTGTTGCCCCGGGCCTTGGTATTTTTGTTTGGGCGGCAGGGTGCGGGTTGAACTTCAGGCTGAAACGCCTCTCTGGCTCGGCCACGAGGTGGCCGGTTAGCCGCATCGTACACTGGTGATGTAGGTTTCAATGCTTCCTCCTCGAGGTGAGGTAGCAACCTGCGCTTTGGGTAACTCTTGGAGGGGCATTCGAGTTCGTATTCCTCGGCCGCAAGGACTTTGGTCCATCTGTCTGCTAGCAAGTCTTGATCACCTTGAAGCTGTTGTTGCTTTTTCTTCAAGCTATGTGTTGTGGCCATAAGCCCGCTTGAAGCGCTCCTGCTCGACGGGATCCTCAGGCACGATAAATTGTTCGTCACCGAGGCTCACCTCGTCTTCGGAGAGAGGCATGTAATTGTCCTCCTCTGATTCTCCATCTGCTGCCTGCTCTGGAGGGCTAGCTTCTTCACCCTCACGCTCTACATCGTGCTGGAGGGGATTGTTGTTGTCTTCGGCACTATCCAGAGTGTTATTGTCTCTTGTGCCGGTATCACTACTTATGCTATGGCGGGACTTAGAGCGGCGCCGCTGACGTCGGCACTTGGGTTGCTTCTTGGAGGGGTCATCCTCCGCTGTCTTGTCGCCATTGCCTTCTTTGGGGTTGTCCACCATGTATATATCATATGATGAGGTGGCGGTCCAGTGCCCTGTGGGCGATGGTTCCTGTTCGTCTCCTGCATCGTCGTCCATACCGTCGATGTCTCCGGAGTCGGAGTCGAGCATGTCGGTTAAATCTTCGACAGTGGCTACTAAGTGGGTGGTGGGTGGGCAGCGAATTTCTTCGTCGTCCGCGTCCCATTCTAGCCATACATAGTTCGACCAAGGTTCTCCTGACAAGGAGAGAGACCTTAATGAATTTAGCACATCGCCGAAAGGCGAGAGCTGAAAGATATCCGCGGAGGTGAACTCCATGATCAGCGCCAATCGGATTCGATAGGCACGGATGCAGGTGGCTCGGAGTCCGTGGCCAGAGATGAATCCAGTGGTTCGGCAATACGGCTATAGTAAGGGGTGAAGTCAGTATCCGGTTCCATCGCCACTGAGAGTGCGGCCTCCATGGCGGGGTCTATCCCTCCGTCCTCGGATGGCGCAATTTGCTCCAGATTGAAGGCCGGAGTAGTTGCAGATGCGATCTCCCGAACACTGTCCGACGGCAGAGATACGTCATGCTCGTCGTGATTGTGCGGCGCACCTGATATGGGCTCGAATCTGTCGAAGATTAAGTCTTCGCAGATGTCGACAGTGTAGTTTAAGTTTCCGAACCTGACCTAATGGCCAGGGGCGTAGCTCTCGATCTACTCCAGATGGCCAAGCGAATTGGCCCGCAGTGTGAAGCCGCCGAATATGAAGATCTATCCGGGGAGGAAAACCTCACCCCGGACCACATCGTTACCGATGATCGAAGGGGCCATCGAGCCTTACGGTGAGGGCATAGTGGAACTCTCAATGAAAGCACCAATGTCGGTGTCAAAACCGGCGGATCTCGGGTACGGGGTCCCGAACTATGTGTCTAAGGCGGATGGTAACAGGAGGCAGGGGACACGATGTTTACCCAGGTTCGGGCCCTCTTGATGGAGGTAATACCCTACGTCCTGCTTGATTGATCTTGATGATATGAGTATTACAAGAGTTGATCTACCACGAGATCGTAGAGGCTAAACCCTAGAAGCTAGCCTATGGTATGATTATCTATTGTCCTACGGACTAAACCCTCCGGTTTATATAGACACCGAAGGGGGCTAGGGTTACACAGAGTCGGTTACAAGGGAGGAGATCCACGTATCCGTATTGCCAAGCTTGCCTTCCACGCCAAGGAAAGTCCCATCCGGACACGGGACAAAGTCTTCAATCTTGTATCTTCATAGTCCAACAGTCCGGCCAAAGGATATAGTCCGGCTGTCCGAAGACCCCCTAATCCAGGACTCCCTCATTACCACATAGATGTGTTGGCCTCACGACTAAGTCCTCGCACTAGGACATCTGCCGTGAAAATTCCACGACAGTTGGCGCCCACCGTGGGGCTTGCACATGGTGATGTTGAGTTCTTGGAGGGATTTTCACCGGAGATTGAGAAGTTCGTAGTTTCCGATGGTTATCCCATGAATCAGAGAAAATTTTATAGGATGAAGGAAAAGACTACAGCAAAAAGATCTACAACGTTGACGAGCAGTCAAAACAATATGTTCAGATTCGATCCAGACAGATTAGGGTTTTGTAAGTCGCCAAACCAAGTCAAGTCGCCCTGACAATAGATTTGTTGAACAGCGGAAAGTGCGGTTAGCAATTGACCATGGAACCAGCTTGGAAGGGTTTACGTCAGAGTCATATTCATTAAACCGGGTTTACAGCCGATGAGATTTAAAGGATATGAGAATTTGGCATGTTCTTTGTGTGTTACCAAGGCAACGTTGATCCGCCGAGTCTGAGACTGAGACAGAGATATCTTGTGGTGTCAGCCTTGGGTGATTCGTCAAGTCGTAGGCTGATGGACATATGATTTCCGCTATGGCACTACAAATTCAGAAGAATCCTACAACGGCAGGAGCCAGCAGAACCAAAAGCGTTTCGTGGTTGTGACTACTTCTTATGTGAAGGAGAGGTTGACTAGTCAAGATGTAAAGGAGGGCTAATCCCACGTGAGGCCATCCAAAACTGAGTGATCGCGACCCAGAAGCAGAGAAGGCAGCAAACCGGCCTCCTCCAGAGCCTGCGACCTTGTTTTGAGCCGCCGCCCTGTTTCGCCAGCACCTGACCTCGTGGTTGCCGTTGAGCTGTGACTCGACCTCGTCGCCCTGCATCTGCCAGTACTGAGCCGCTACAAGGACACCGCTTTTCTGCCGCTTCTGATCTAGTCCGATTCAAGTCACCGGCTGCCTTCATCGACACAGTTGCAGGCCCCGCTTCGTCGATCCACCTCAGCCTCCACCAATGCGCCTCCGTCCGCGTCGACTTACCTCCGAAACGCCGCTGTGAGCCACCGCGAGTCAGCGTCGATCCGAGTCGACCGGACGCACGGTGATTTACTTCACTTCTGACCCACCGCTGCCACCACATCTCACTTGCGTCGTCTAAGAGCCGCCTTGACTCACGGCTGGGCTGTTCCCTCTGCTTCGTGGCCGGGTCACCTGCGACGCACAAGCTGTCGTCATTCCGCCTCTTCTACAGCATGGCTGAATCATGCGGTTCCGCCTCGCTCGTTTCTCCTGCAGCGGTAACGCCTGCCTTCGTTGCTGCAACCCGAGATGGCTTGCCACGGCGCCTCTCCTTGCTGGGGGCCCTTTAAGCCGTTGCCTAGTTCTGTCACCACGTCGGTTCCTCTATGTTGCCTCTGCAGTTCAGCCTTGGGTTGCCGCGCTTTGCGCGCCTTCTTGCCTCACCTGTCGCGGCCTCCAGCAGGCCTCTACTTCCTCTGCCGCTGCCGCAGTGCCCGAGGCTACGCCACGAGCCGCCCTGTGTCGCTGAGCCGCCGGTGCCAATTCACCTCGGATTTCCACTCCGCCTCATGCCACACGTTTCTGTTGTCAAGAGTTGTCCCCACGCTAAGCCAGGCTGCTGCCGCAGTCGCAATTCTGAACCGCCCTGATTTACCCTACCAGGCGCACCTCTACTACTGTTGAGCCGCTCTGCCTTGCAGTTTCCGCTTCGTCGAGCCACCTCACCGGCCTCGGGTCGCTTCATCGCTTTCGCCGCTCAAGGAGTCACTCCCGTATTGACCCGCCGGTCACTGAGCTGCCCTGGCGCAAGCATCTCGAGTCACCCGCTGAGCCGTGGTCTGCCCTGTGCCCTTCCACCGAGTCGCCGGCAGCTGCGGTAAACCGCCCGCGCCTCCATAACCGGTCCTGAGTCGCCTCCACCCTCGCGGCTGCACCTTGCCAGGTTAGCATGTCCTGAGCCGCCTGGTCCTGAGTCGCCTCCGCTTTACCGCTACGCCTTGTCGGGTTTCCTGTGCCTTGAGTCACCCGCCGCGCCGAACCGGCCATGGCCGTGCCTTTCCAACCAGCCGATGTGGTGAGCGCACTTCATCGACTCGCCATGGCCGGAGCAACCTCGTCGCAGCCTCCCGAAGCAACCTCGTCGCAGCCTCCGGGTCGCCAAGACGCCTCCTGAGCCGCAGCCACCTCAT
>NC_041386.1:643172742-643196882 GCF_002162155.2 Triticum dicoccoides
GTCGCCGGAGCAGTCCGTCCTGAGCCCCGCGAGTCGGCCCTGCTCGCCTCACTGACAGTGAGCCGGCGCCGGATCGTCCTGGACGCGCCTGTTAAACTGCCCATCACTGTGCCACGCTCATTGATACGTCTCTGTCGTATCTACTTTTCCAAACACTTTTGCCCTTGTTTTGGACTCTAACTTGCATGATTTGAATGGAACTAACCCGGACTGACGTTGTTTTCTGCAGAATTGCCATGGTGTTATTTATGTGCCGAAACAAAAGTTCTAGGAATGACCTGAAACTCCACAGAGCGTATTTTTGGAAATAATAAAAAATACTGGCAAAAGATCAAGGCGAGGGGGCCCACACCCTAGCCATGAGGATGGGGGCACACCTGCCCCCCTGGGCGCGCCCCCTACCTCGTGGGCCCCCTGGAGCACCTCCGACCTCAACTCCAACTCTATATATTCACTTTCGGGGAGAAACAAATAAGGAAGAAGGATTCATCGCGTTTTACGATACGGAGCCACCGCCAAGCTCTAAAACCTCTCGAGAGGGCTGATCTGGAGTCCGTTCGGGGCTCCGGAGAGGGGAATCCATCGCCATCGTCATCATCAACCATCCTCCATCACCAATTTCATGATGCTCACCGCCGTGCATGAGTAATTCCATCGTAGGCTTTCTGGACGGTGATGGGTTGGATGAGATTTATCATGTAATCGAGTTAGTTTTGTTAGGGTTTGATCCCTAGTATCCACTATGTTCTGAGATTGATATTGCTATGCTTAATGCTTGTCACTAGGGCCCGAGTGCCATGATTTCAGATCTGAACCTATTATGTTTTCATGAATATATGTGAGTTCTTGATCCTATCTTGCAAGTCTATAGTCACCTACTATGTGTTATGATCCGGCAACCCCGAAGTGACAATAATCGGGACCACTCCCGGTGATGACCATAGTTTGAGGAGTTCATGTATTCACCATGTGTTAATGCTTTGGTCCGGTACTCTATTAAAAGGAGGCCTTAATATCCCTTAGTTTCCGCTAGGACCCCGTTGCTACGGGAGGGTAGGACAAAAGATGTCATGCAAGTTCTTTTCCATAAACACGTATGACTATATTCAGAATACATGCCTACATTACATTGATGAATTGGAGCTAGTTCTGTGTCACCCTAGGTTATGACTATTACATGATGAACCGCATCCGGCATAATTGTCTATCACCAATCCATTGCCTACGAGCTTTCCATATATGGTTCTTCGCTTATTTACTTTTCCGTTGCTATTGTTACAATCACTACAAAACACCAAAAACATTACCTTTTGCTATCATTACCTTTTGCTACCATTACCACTACAATCATATTACTTTGCTACTAAATACTTTGCTGTAGATATTAAGTTTCCAGGTGTGGTTGAATTGACAACTCAGCTGCTAATACTTGAGAATATTCTTTGGCTCCCCATGTGTCAAATCAATAAATTTGGGTTGAATACTCTACCCTCGAAAACTATTGCGGTCCCTTATACTTGTGGGTTATCAAGACTATTTTCTGGCGCTGTTGCTGGGGAGCATAGCTCTATTCTTTGAGTCACTTGGGATTTATATCTGCTTATCATTACGAAGAACTTGAAAGATCCAAGAACCAAGATTTATCCCTCAACTACGAGGGGAGGTAAGGAACTTCCATCTAGCTCTGCACTTGATTCACCTTCTATTTTGAGTAAGCTTGCGATACCTAAACCTGCTTCTGCTATTGATTCTGATATGTCGCATGTTATTGATGATGCCACTTCTGCTGTGCATGATACTTATGATGAAACTACTTCTATGCTTGATACTACTATGCCACTTGGTGAATTTCTTGATGAACAACTTGCTAGGGCTAGAGAGAATGAAATTATTGAAACTGATATTATTGATGAAAGTGATGATGAAGACTCTCCCCCTAATAAATATGAATTGCCTATTGTTCCTGAGGGTTATGTTATGGATGAAGAAGCTACTAGAGCTATTTTAGCTTGCAATGATAGATATGATCTAAAGAGGTTATTATCTAAATGGAAGCAGCAATCCCTTAATGCTAGAATGAAACCTGACCCTGCTTTTGCTACTTCACCTCTCTGTGTTACTGATAAGGATTATGAATTCTCTGTTGATCCTAATATAATTACTTTGGTTGAATCCGATCCTTTTTGTGGCTATGAATCTGAAACTGCTGTAGCACATCTTACTAAATTAAATGATATAGCTACCCTGTTCACTAATGATGAGAGAATTCGCTACTTTTATGTCCTTAAAATATTCCCGTTCTCATTAAAGGGTGATGCTAAGATATGGTTTAATTCTCTTGATCCTAGTTGAGTGCGTAGTCCCCGGGATATGATTTATTACTTCTCTGCTAAATATTTTCCTGCTCATAAGAAACAAGCTGCCTTAAGGGATATATATAATTTTGTGCAAATTGAAGAAGAGAGTCTCCCACAAGCTTGGGGGAGGCTTCTCCAATTACTTGATGCTTTGCTTGATCATCCTCTTAAGAAAAATGAAATACTTGATATCTTTTATAATGGACTAACTGATGCTTCCAGAGATTACCTGGATAGTTGTGCTAGTTCTGTTTTCAGGGGAAGAACACCGGATGAAGCTGAAATTCTATTAAACAATATGTTGACTAATGAAAATAATTGGACACTTCCTGAGCCAACTCCTGAGCCTATTCCTAAACCAACTCCTAAGAAGAGAGGTGTTCTATTTCTCAGTCCTGAAGATATGCAAGAGGCAAAGAAATCCATGAAAGAAAAGGGTATTAAAGCTGAAGATATTAAGAATTTACCTCCTATTGAAGAAATGCATGGTCTTAATTTACCGCCTGTCGAAGAAATGCATAATTTTAATCCATCTCCTATTGAAGAAACACATGGTCTTGATAACCCGACACAGGTAGTAAAGGTAAATTCCCTCTATAGATATGATAAAACTGAAATCCCATTTACTAAGTTTGCTAGCCCATGCTTAGATGAGTTTGATAAATTTATGGTTAAGCAAGAAGACTTCAATGCTTATTTTGGTAGAGAATTAAAACGCAGTGCTGATATGCTTGAACACTTGGGTGATTATATGGCTAATGTCAAAGGTGAACTTAAACTTATTAGTAAACATGCTTCTATGGTTACCACTCAAGTAGAATAAGTACTTAAAGCTCAAAATGATTTGCTCAATGAATTGAATAGTAATACTAATGATTTTGCTGTTAGAGTGGCTACTAGAACTGGTAAAATGACTCAGGAACCTTTGTATCCTAAAGGCCACCCTAAGAGAATTGAGCAAGATTCTCAGAGAAATAATATAGATGCACCTAGTCCTTCTAAAAGGAAGAAAAATAAAGATGATAGGACTTTGCATGCTTCTAGTGAACCTATTGCTGAAACACCTGAGAATCCAAATGATATTTCTATTTCCGATGTTGAAACACAATCTGGTAATGAACCTGAAACTAGTGATAATGTTAATGATAATGTTCATGTTGATGCCCAACCTAGCAATGATAATGATATAGAAATTGAACCTGTTGTTGATCTTGGTAACCCACAGTCAAAGAATCAACGTTATGATAAGAGAGACTTTGTTGCTAGGAAACATGGTAAAGAAAGAGAACCGTGGGTTCAGAAACCCATGCCTTTTCCTCCCAAACCATCCAATAAAAAGGATGATGAGGATTTTGAGCGCTTCACTAAAATGATTAGACCTATCTTTTTGCGTATGCGATTAACTGATATGCTCAAAATGAATCCCTATGCTAAGTATATGAAAGATATCATTACTAATAAAAGAAAGATACCGGAAGCTGAAATTTCCACCATGCTTGCTAATTATACTTTTAAGGGTGGAATACCAAAGAAACTTGGAATCTAGGAGTACCCACTATACCATGCTCCATTAAAAGAAACTATGTTAAAACTGCTTTATGTTATCTTGGAGCCGGTGTTAGTGTTATGCCTCTCTCTTTATATCATAGACTTGATTTGAATAAGTTGACACCTACTAAAATATCTTTGCAAATGGCTGATAAATCAACTACTATACCTGTCGGTGTTTGTGAGGATGTGCCTGTTGTGGTTGCAAAATTTACTATTTTAATGGACTTTGTTACTCTTGATATTCCCGAGGACGATAGTATGTATATTATTCTTGAAAGACCCTTTTTGAATACTGCAGGGGCTGTTATTGATTACAACAAAGGCAATGTCACTTTTCATGTTAATGGTAATGAGCATACGGTACACTTTCCGAGGAAACAACCTCAAGTTCATAGTATCAATTCTATTGGAAAATTTTCATCGATTATTTTTGGAGGTTTTGAATTTCCTCTTCCTACTGTCAAGAAGAAATATGATATTCTTATTGTTGGGGATGTGCATATCCCCGTTGAGGTAACCAAGTGCTATTCGAAAATTCTCCGGATCCATGTTACTCGGAATGAGTTTGTTAACAAGACTTGACCAACCTTGTTAATGGATTCCTTTTGATGATCATGAGATGGATGAAGTTAGAAAGCACAACCCCCTGTACCCTCCTTTTACTTTCTGTTATCTATATTAAATAAATTAGAAATAGTATTTTATGTCTGTTATCTGAATTATCCATGCAATATAAAAATACCACGAAAATAGAAGTTCTCCAAATGCCCTGAAATTTAAATATGATTTTTTCTGGAATATTTGAGAATATTTGGCACTAAGAACACGGCAGGGGGGCATCCACCTGGCCACGAGGGTGGAGGGTGCGCCCTACCCCCCTAGGCGCGCCCCCCTGCCTCGTGGGCCCATGGTGGCCCTCCTCCACTTATTCCTGCACCCACACACTCCTTCTTCCTCCCACAAACACCATTATCCAGCTCAAGCACGAGTTCTAGCTCATTTTGCTGCGATTTTCGATCTCCTTGCTCAAAGCACCTCTCACAAAACTGCTTTGGGGGATTGTTTCTTGCTATGTGACTCCTCCATTGGTCCAATTAGTTTTTGTTCTAGTGCTTTATTCATTGCAAATTTGTGCTGCCTAGGTGACCATGTTCTTGAGCTTACATGTCAAATTTATATGGTCAAAAGTAGTTTTGGTGCATGATAATGCCTCTAGGCACTTGTAGGAGTAGTTGCTATCAATTTTGTTGAGCTTGGTTCACTTTTATTTGAAGTTACTAAAAAATTCAGAATTTTTTAGAAAATAATGAAGAGATTTTTGAGGGGCTCATCGAGCCGAAGCTCGAAGGAAAAGCAAAATGAAGAAGCAAAGAAGCCCAAATATAATCTGCCTCGCATCACGGAGGTTCGGCCGTGTGAATGTCCTTGTGATGATTTCTTGAGAGCAGCCGGGATTTATAATGATTTCTATGAATTGGCTGAGAATGCAGGCCTCACCACCTTCCTCCACGACCAGCGCGAACAGTATCTCTTACTCACCAATATCTTAGTGCAAAACTTTCATTTCCATGCTAGGAGCTCACCACCTACGGTGGAGTTTTATTTATACGATGAGCATAAGGAGATGTCACTTCGTGATTTTTGTCGGGTTTGTTTGATCCCTTTTGAGGGCATCATAGAGGAACCACATCGCAGCGATGTGGATGGGTTTATTGATACCATCACTGTAGGGGAAACGAGCAAGGTTTCCGATGCACGAACTACTAGCATACACTTTCCTGTTCTATGTTACTGTGCTATATTTGTTAGTAGATGCTTAATTGGGCGCGGAAACTGTGGAAACCTGAGTGCCCCTAATATTGTTATTTTGTGCCACGCCTTATTTCGTGATGATACATTCAGCATGGATGCTATTATTGCAAAGCGGTTAAATCTTAACCATACTAGGGGCCCAGTCTTTGGAGGCACCTTCGCCTCGTGCCTAGCTGCACATTTTAACATACCTATTAGGCATTATGAGAAGGAAGAAAAATTGTTGCCTCCTGTTTATTTAGATTATAAGAGTATGGTAGCACATGATTTTATTGTTAAGAATAGGGGAAATGAGCTCAAATACAAATTGTTCTTTGATAAACATTGTCCTGAGACTATTACCCTGCCTACTCCTTCCTTGTTTGATATATCTGCAGGCAGGTACCTGGTTCCGTTGGAGGCTATTCACGCCTACCGGAACCCTACATCAGCCATAGAGCCAGAGTCAGAACCACAAGTTGATCCTCCACGACAGTCTAATTACCAATGGGATCCGGAGATGATTGCCAACCAGTGGCAATCAGAGTCTTCTTCTTCGCAGTACGACCCCAACTATTACTATGGATATCCGCCAGGCCAACCGTGGCCATAGACCAACTTAGGCCAAAAGCCTAAGCTTGGGGGAGTACGTATTTCCCATCGACATTACATTTATGTTCACACACTCGTTGCTAGATGTCGGTGCTCATACTTTTTCATTGTATCATCCATGCTGGTTTATTTTCTCTTTTTATGCTTTCTTCTTGTGTGCTTAATAAACCTTAAGAAAAACCAAAAAAATTAGTTGTAGCTTTTAGCTAGTTTTAATTCCCATGCTTGTAGTAGTAATTAAAAAGAAAACCCAAAAAGATTTCCTGTTCTTCTTTTTCTTGTTGGGAGCTTTCCCTTGTAAATAGTTTTATTCCTTTTCTTTTCTTTGGGGGTCGATAGGAGAAGATCATGATTAAATTGTTGAAGTGGCTCTTATATGCATTATTGTTGATCTGACAAAAGAGCCCATATTGCCTTGTCTTCTCTCTTGAATTTAATGTTTGCAAATTCCAGCTTAGTCCAATGCACGTGCACTATTATTATTATCCACACTATTCGGTCGTGCAAGTGAAAGGCAATAATGATGACTATATGGTGAACTTATTGAGATGAGAAAAGCTGGTATGAACTCGACCTCTCTTGTTTTTGTAAATATGATTAGTTCATCATTCCTAATTCATCCTATTATGAATAAACATGTTTGCGATGACAATTAGAGATCATAGTTTCTTATGCCATGCTTAATTAGCTAGGAGCTTATAATGGTTTACCTTGCGTGCCAACATGCTATTAAAATGGTTGTGATGTGGTATGATAGGGTGGTATCCTCTTTTGAACGATTTGAGTGGCTTGACTTTGCACAAGTGCACGCATGTAGTTGAAACAAAATCAACATAGCCTCTACGATATTTATGTTCATGGTGCATTATATCCTATTCATGCTTGCATTCGGTGTTGATTAATTTTAATGCATGTTCATGACTATTATCGCTCTCTAGTTGGTCGCTTCCCAGTCTTTTTCTAGCCTTCACCTGTACTAAGCGGGAATACTGCTTGTGCATCCAACTCCATAAACCCCAAAGTTATTCCATATGAGTCCATTATACCTTCCTATATGCGGTAGCTACCTACCGTTCCAAGTAAATTTGTATGTGCCAAACTCTAAACCTTCAAATAAATATCCTGTTTTGTATGCTCAAATAGCTCATGTATCAACTAGGGCTGTCCGTATCTTCCATGTTAGGCGGGTTATTCTCAAGAGGAGTGGACTCCGCTCCTCACTCACGAGAAAATGGCTGGTCACCGGGATGCCCAGTCCCATGCTTTATGCAAATCAAATCAAAATAATTGCAAACAAAACTCCCCCTGGGACTCTTGTTAGTTGGAGGCACTCGTTGTTTCGAGCAAGCCATGGATTGATGCTTGTTGGTGGAGGGGGAGTATAAACTTTACCATTCTGTTTGGGAACCGCCTATAATGTGTGTAGCATGGAAGATATCACCATCTCTTGGTTGTTATGTTGACAATGAAAGTATACCGCTCAAAATATTATTCATCTCTATTTTAAAATCGAGCTCTGGCGCCTCTACAAATCCATGCTTCCTCTGCGAAGGGCCTATCTATTTACTTTTATGCTGAGTCATCATCCTCTTATTAAAGAGCACCGATTGGAGAGCACCACTGTCATTTGCATTCATTACTGTTAGTTTACATTGAGTATGACTTGACTGGATCTCTTTTACCATGAATGACAATGTCTAGTCAGTCCTTGATCTTTAAAGGTGCTCTGCATTTATGTTTTGCGGTCTCAGAAAGGGCTAGCGAGATACCATCTTGTTATATCATATTATGATTGTTTTGAGAAAGTGTTGTCATCCGAGATTTATTATTATTGCTCGCTAGTTGATTATGCCATTGATATGAATAAACATGAGACCTATGCATTATTGTGAATATGGTTAGTCTATAATCTTTGCTGAAAACATGAATGTTGGCTTTACATATTTACAAGAGCAAACAGAGTTTGTAAAAGTTTTTCTTTATCACTTTCAGTTTGTCAACTAAATTGCTTGAGGACAAGCAAAGGTTTAAGCTTGGGGGAGTTGATACATCTCCGTCGTATCTACTTTTCCAAACACTTTTGCCCTTGTTTTGGACTCTAACTTGCATGATTTGAATGGAACTAACCCGGACTGACGCTGTTTTCAGTAGAATTGCCATGGTGTTATTTATGTGCAGAAACAAAAGTTCTCGGAATGACCTGAAACTCCATGGAGCGTATTTTTGGAAATAATAAAAAATACTGGCAAAAGATCGAGGCCAGGGGGCCCACACCCTAGCCACGAGGGTGGGGGCGCGCCTGCCCCCTGGGCGTGCCCCCTACCTCATGGGTCCCCTGGAGCTCCTCCGACCTCAACTCCAACTCTATATATTCACTTTCGGGGAGAAAAAATAAGGGAGAATGTCGGTGTCAAAATCGGCGGATCTCGGGTAGGGGGTCCCGAACTGTGCGTCTAAGGCGGATGATAACAGGAGGCAGGGGACACGATGTTTACCCAGGTTCGGGCCCTCTCGATGGAGGTAATACCCTACGTCCTGCTTGATTGTTCTTGATGATGTGAGTATTACAAGAGTTGATCTACCACAAGATCGTAGAGGCTAAACCCTAGAAGCTAGCCTATGGTATGATTGTATGTTATCCTACGGACTAAACCCTTCGGTTTATATAGACACCGGAGGGGGGCTAGGGTTACACAGAGTCGGTTACAAGGGAGGAGATCTACATATCCGTATTGCCTAGCTCGCCTTCCACGCCAAGGAGAGTCCCATCCGGACACGGGACGAAGTCTTCAATCTTATATCTTCATAGTCCAACAGTCTGGCCAAAGGATATAGTTCGGCTGTCCGGATACCCCCTAATCCAGGACTCCCTTAGTAGCCCCTGAACTAGGCTTTAATGACGATGAGTCCGGCGCGCAGTATTGTCTTCGGCATTGCAAGGCGGGTTCTTCTCCAAATCCTGAATATCTGCTAAGTAGTGTTCGGCTCCCATAAATGTTGGACTTCTTGGCTTCTGCGCCCAAGCCAAGGAGTTTTTACATTCGCCCCCCTAGCTAGGTAAATAAATCATCTATTAAAGGGATGGGGATTCTTAAATCCAATCCATGCCATCCTCCCATGGCGAGAATCCATTGGAGCGCGCTCGAAAAAATCCATTCCATCATGGCCGGCCACCGCAGCTCCTCCTCTTGCTCCCGTAGCCCTAAGCCCGGTGATTGGGAGAAGTGTTCCATCCTGTACAGCCGATTAGTAGAGTTACAGACCCAAGGATTTCTCCCTCTAGCGTATATGGTCCCCGTCCGAGCCGGGCTCGCCACTTATAATGGCGGGGAGCAAGCGGAGAGCTTCCCCAATCCCTCTAAGGGGGAGCGGGTATGCCTCGTCCCTTACTTACTAAGGGGACTCGGATTTCCAATTCATCCGTTCCTCCGTGGGCTCCTGGAGTTTTACGGCCTCCAGTAGCATAATTTCACACCCGCTTCCATATTACACATCGCCGGTTATGTTGCCCTTTGTGAGCTGTTTCTGGGCTGTGAGGCTCATTTCGAGCTGTGGAAAAGGCTATTCTGCCTTGTGCCCCACACACAGAAGGGGTCACTTTATCAAGTGGGCGGAGCCGAAATATGGCGCATCACCAAGACCGGATACCTGTCCGATACTCTGAAGAAGACGTCCGAAGACTGGCCTTCAGAGTGGTTTTACATGGAGGACGTCCCCCTTCCAGACCCTGTTCGGTGGGGTCTTCCTGAGTTCAACAATGCTCCTTTGAAGAAACGCCGAAGTTGGCGCCCACAGAGCCCCCAGGAGGAAGACAACGGAGAAGTCCTTTACCTGATGAACCGGATTAAAGCGCTGGCTCAATCAGGATTGACAATAATCAAGGTTATGTCAATATGCATAATGCGGGGGTGCAGCCACTTCAATATCGAGGGCACCCCCTATGGTGTTTTAACAGGGAAGATGATGCCACCCGTTGCAGGCGCAAGGGACCGGACTCCGCTGCTGCTTTAGCAAAAATTCTGTCAGAGTTGTTCAAGGGAGAGGAAGAGGAGTTCATCCGTATTAAACCACGGGATGGATTCTCCATGTACAACCCTCCAAGCTGGGTGAGTTGTACCTCTTTACTCCCAACCTTCCCGCATTCTTCGTCGCAGGTACTCACCTTGCCATTACACGGAAGGAACTGCGAAAAGCTGTAAGGGAGGTTAACAGCCCACCTCCACAACCGGAGGACCCTGGTCGGGCCCTCGATCCCGGACTCGAAGAGGATCCGGACATATTCGTGGAGCTGATAGACAGGCAATTCTATCAATTGAGCTGCGACGATGCCATGATGGCCATAACGGCCGACTATCCTGGACTACTCCCTGCGTCGCATGTAAGAAAAACCAAGGTCCCAACTCCTAAAAAGGATCCCCTTTTATGCACTTCACCTATCGTACACATACGGTGTTTTACAGGGAAGGCCTTCAGGACGCCGTGCCGAACCCGTAGCAACTCGCCAACAAGAGGCACCAAAGTCGGGTAGGCCAAAACGGAAGGCGGTCAGGACGGAGACGCCGGCGCAGAGGTATGACACAAAACCTCACTCCGTGGTTGTCGTCTTTCTTAAAATATAATGACGTCCGTGTTTCCTAGCAGAAAAAACGCTCGCTGGACTATATCCGGAGAGGTTTTCGATCACGCCTCCACCAGTCGGGCTCCAGGGCCAGACATAGAGGCAGAAGCTAATGTGGGGTAGACGCCGGATGTTCCTCCTACAGAGGATGCGGACAGACTATCTGCTGCAAATTCCTAAGTGGAGAACGCCATGAATCATAGGCGTCGCCGGGTCGTACTCCGTGACGCTTGTTTCTCACCAGAGGCATTTGATGCCTTCAATTCTAGAGACACATACATACGTGCTGCTCAAAAAGGTCTAGCCAGAGCCACGGACCAGTATGTAAGGGATATACGGTAAGCAAATCTGACGATTATATGTATCAGTAGCCCCTGAGACTTGAAACAGTTGACGCAACTGATTTCAGGATCATTATTTGTGTAGGTTCTTACAAAGAAGAATTCCCAATTGTCTCAAGAGCTGGAAGAGTGCAAGGCCCAGCTAGGGGCCGCTGTTGCCGCATTGAAGGAGTCCGAGAAGGATCCCTCTAGTAACACTTGTTTCCATTGCAAAGAATACGGGTACCAAGTAGTATGCGGCATGTATGCAAATCTAACAATAGATGTTGCAGGTGGCCCCGGAGTGAATCCAGAGGCCGTGGCGGTGAATGCGGCACGTGATGATCGACAGCAAAATGCTGGCGAGCGCGTGCTTACGCGAGTCAGGCAGGAGAAAAATAATCTCCAAGACGCCAATATCCGGCTGGGCATGGAACTGAAAGATGTCCGAGCCCAGCTTGCGGACTCCGTGAAGGAGAATAAGCGGCTTCGGCGCGGCATTTTTAGTAAGTGCTTGAACGAACTTTTAAAGGAGTTCGGCGAAGAAGCCGGCTAACAGAGTTATCTCTGCAGGTATGCTGATGGGTCGTCCCGCGAAAGAGATGCCCGGGTCTTCGGGTGATCTTCTACCAGAGCTCTCACAACTGCATGAGCAAGTTCGGCGGGTGATGCAGGGTATTGCCCAAGCCTTGTGGCCATCCACGTCCCTGCCAAGAGGCATGGGGGAGCTTATAGAGAAGATCAAGGGAGCGCGGCGACGCTTCCGATTATGGAAAATATCAGCCTACTGACAAGGTGCAAGGGAAGCCTGGGCGATGGTGAAGACGAGATATACCAAAGTGGACCCAAACCACATGGCTGAGGTCGGACCTGTGGGGCCCGATGGGAGAGAGATCCCCGTCAGTTTAGTGTATGATCAAGTAGAATTAGCCACGAAGTATTCCCAACAGGATTGTAGGCTAGACAGCCTGTTGGATGGTATAGAAGAAGAATTTAATCAGTCTTACTGATTGTGTACTTCAAGTGACATATGTAATGTCCCTAGCAGGATTGTAAATCATTTGTCATGGCGGACCTTTTCGCTTCGACCTTTGGAGCCGATAGTCCGGAGTGTATCCGAATACCCGCTCGATTATGTAAAAACCGGGTATGCATGGAAACCAGGCGTAGGGGTCATAAGTGCTTGAACAGACAAGTACCCAACTAGCTATGTTATATTACATGGGTAGTAAGAAACATCTTCCAGGGAGAATAGTTCCGTTAAGGGTTCCTTTCCCTGGGTACGCATGCCCTAATGTGCATGTCTGGACTGCGAGAAGAGACACAGGCTATAAACCTCTGGGGGCATGTGTCAAATTTAGATAAAAGTCATCTTTTATTCACCGACCGAATATTCTCTTAAGAACGCTAGCTTTCGTCTTCACCCAGTCTGAGGTACATATCCGGCTGACCCGGCAGTAACAATCGCAGAGGTGCTCCCCTTATGCCCTAGCCGAATTAACAGGAACGTAGGGCATAAATACAAGAGCCAGGCAACCCAGCTTGGCCAAAACTTAAGTCATATCGATGCATATAATGGCGAAAAAAGGTACATGCAGAAGAATAACACATGTGCGGGGCATAAAGCCCGGAAAATAATTAGATTAAGCTTCTGTATAAGAAGCCCCCAGGTATAATGAGCGCGGCTAGCGCGTCAAGATTGTGTAACCAAGACACAAGTTTAGCCCTTTAGGGCCTCGAAGAGAATAAAAAAAGAGAAAGAGAGAAAAGACAGATATGCAAAAAATGGACCGAGGTGAGGATACGAACATAGAATCCGGTGCTAGGCATAGAATCTTCGGAGTCTGGCTGCGTTCCATGGGTTTGGCTCGAGTCGATTATCCAATGCATCCCGCAGATGGTACGCTCCACCGGTCAGAACCTGGTCAATAATGAAGTGACCTTCCCATTTGGGCTTGAGCTTGTTCTTTTTCCTCTCCGGCAGGCGTAGAACTAGTTCGCCAACGTTATAGGTTTTGGCCCGTACTTCTCGGCTTTGATACCTTCGAGCCTATTGTTGATAGAATGCGGAACGGGCTTTTGCCACGTCGCGCTCCTCCTCCAGGGCGTCCAAACTGTCCTGCCGATCAAGCTCGGCCTCTTTTTCTTCGTACATGCGCACTCGAGGTGAGTCATGAATTATGTCGCAGGGCAGAACCGCCTCAGTGCCGTACACCATAAAAAAGGGTGTGTATCCGGTAGTGCGATTCGGCGTGGTCCGTAGCCCCCATAGTATGGAGTCGAGCTCCTCTACCCAGTGCGTGTTTGATTCCTTCAAGGACCGCACTAATCTGGGTTTAATGCCACTCATGATAAGACCATTCGCTCGCTCGACTTGACTGTTAGTTTGCGGGTGATAGACAAAAGCATAATCGAGCTTGATGCCCATGTTGCTACACCAACGTTTCACTCCGTGGGCTGTAAAGTTCGTGCCGTTGTCAGTGATGATGCTGTGGGGGACGCCATAATGGTGTACGACCCCGGATATGAAGTCTATCACTGGTCCGGATTCAGCCGTTTTGACAGGTTTGGCTTCTATCAATTTGGTGAATTTATCCACCATGACCAGTAAGTATTTTTTCTTATGGGTTCCCCCTTTAAGGGGTCCGACCATATCAAGCCCCCAGACTGCAAAGGGCCAAGTAATGGGGATTGTTTGGAGAGCGGTAGGCGGCATATGGCTTTGGTTTGCAAAGAGCTCGCAACCGACGCAATGCTGGACCAGGTGCTGCACATCTGCCCGGGCCATCGGCCAATAGAAACCTGTATGGAAGGCCTTGCTTATAAGGGCCCGGGCTGCGGCGTGATGGCCGCCGAGTCCGGCATGGATTTCTGCCAAAAGCTTCCGCCCTTCCTCTTCGGAGATGCACCTTTGAAGGACTCCGGTAGTGCTTTTCTTATAAAGCTCTCCCTCGTGGACCTTGTAGGCTTTAGATCGCCGCACTATGCAGCGTGCCTCATTTTGGTCCTCGGGTAGTTCCTGCCTGGTTAGGTAGGCCAGGAATGGTTCTGTCCACGGGGCGGTGGCGGCCATTATTACGTGGGCTGAAGGTGTTATTTCAATGGCAGAGCCTCCGATTGTGTCAGAGTGTTCGATATCTGGGGTTGTGGTCGGGTCCGGACTATTGTTGCCGGTGTCCCCTTCCCATACCATGGATGGTTTAAACAGTTTTTCTAGGAAGATGTTAGGTGGGACAGGGTCGCGTTTAGCGCCGATATGGGCGAGGATGTCTGCCGCCTGGTTGTTTTCCCAAGCCACATGATGGAATTCAAGCCCCTCGAACCGATCTGACATTTTGAGGACGGCGTTGCGATATGCCGCCATTTTCGGATCCTTGGCATCGAAGTCTCCATTTATTTGGGATATTGCGAGGTTCAAGTCCCCACGCACCTCCACGCGTTGAATGCCCATGGAAACTGCCATCCGGAGACCGTGTAACAGGGCCTCGTATTCGGCTGCGTTGTTGGAGTCTGTATATAGTATTTGGAGTACGTATCGCACTGTATCTCCGGTGGGGGATGTCACGACGACGCCAGCCCCCAGACCAGCCAGCATTTTAGAGCCGTCGAAGTGCATGATCCAATTGGAGTATGCGCCGTACTCTTTAGGGAGTTCGGCTTCTGTCCATTCGGCTACGAAATCGGCTAGTACTTGTGACTTAATGGCTCGTCGTGGTTTATATGTTATGTCGAACGGGAGGAGCTCAATAGCCCATTTGGAAATCCGGCCCGTGGCATCGCGGTTGTTTATTATGTCGTTGAGTGGTACTTCGGAGGCCACCGTAATTGAACACACTTGAGAGTAGTGTCATAATTTCCGGGATGCCATGAATACCGCGTATGCTATCTTTTGATAATGTGGGTACCGTGATTTGCATGGAGTGAGGATGGTGGATACATAATATACCGGCTTTTGAAGTGGGAATTTATGTCCGTCCATCTCTCGTTCAACGACGAGCACTGCGCTTACAACTTGGTGAGTTGCCGCTATATATAATAGCATTGGTTCGCCAACATTTGGCGCAGCCAAGATTGGGTTGGTGGCCAGGATGGCTTTTATTTCTTCCAGTCTGGCAGTGGCTGCGTCCCTCCACTCGAAGTGTTCAGTGCGCCGAAGAAGGCGATAAAGGGGAGTGCCTTTTCTCCTAGTCGGAAGATAAAGCGGCTTAAAGCCGCCACACATCCAGTTAACTTCTGGATTTGCTTGAGGTCAGTTGGGATAGCCAACTGTGACAGAGCCCGGATTTTGGCCGATTTGCTTCAATTCCTCTGCTGGAGACGATAAAGCCCAGGAGCTTTCCGGCGGGTACGCCGAAAACGCATTTTTCCGGATTGAGCTTAATGTTGTATGTTCGGAGATTGTCGAACGTGAGCCTCGAGTCGTCTATTAAGGAGTCGACGTGTCTGGTTTTAACCACCACATCGTCGACATATGCCTCCACTGTTTTGCCGATATGCTTTTCCAGACATGTCTGAATCATGCGCTGATACGTTGCGCCGGTGTTTTTGAGCCCGAAGGGCATTGTGTTAAAACAGAAGGGGCCGTATGGAGTGATAAATGTCGTTGCGGCTTGGTCGGACTCCGCCATCTTAATTTGGTGGTAGCCAGAGTATGCGTCAAGGAAGCACAATGAGTCATGTCCTGCGGTAGCGTCGATAATTTGATCGATGCGAGGGAGGGGGAAGGGATCCTTTGGGCAAGCCTTATTAAGGTCCTTGAAGTCGACGCATAGGCGCCAGGATTTGTGCTTCTTTGGCACCATCACCAGGTTTGCTAGCCAGTCTGGATGCTTTATCTCTCTAATGAATCCGGCCTCCAGTAATTTGGCTAGCTCCTCCCCTATGGCTTGTCGTTTAGGTTCGGAGAAACGCCGAAGAGTCTGCTTGACCGGCTTAAATCCTTTTAAAATGTTAAGGCTATGCTCGGCCAGCCTGCGTGGGATTCCTGGCATGTCTGAAGGATGCAAGGCGAATATGTCCCAGTTCTCGCACAGGAACTCCTGTAGTGCAGCGTCTGCGGCGGGGTTTAACTGTGCCCCAATGGATGCTGTTTTTGTGGGGTCCGTTGGATGGACTTGGAATTTGACTATTTCATCCGTTGGTTTAAAGGAGGTGGACTTGGATCTTTTGTCTAGTATCACGTCATCCCTGTCCACTGTGGAGTGCAGTGCGGTTAACTCCTCCGCCACAAGGGCTTCGGATAATGCCTCAAGGGCCAGTGCGGCTGTTTTGTTCTCGGCGCGGAGTGCTATGTCCGGTTCACTAGCTAGAGTGATGATTCCATTGGGTCCAGGCATTTTGAGCTTCATGTACCCGTAATGGGGTATGGCTTGAAAAATCGTGAATGCCTCCCGCCCTAGAAGGGCATGGTATCCGCTACTAAACGGGGCCACTTGGAATGTAATTTCTTCGGACCTGTAATTCTCCGGAGTGCCGAATACCACATCTAGTGTGATATTCCCAGCGCAACGTGCCTCCTGACTGGGGATGATTCCTCGGAAGGTCGTGCTGCTTTGCTCAATACGGTTGTTGTCTATTTCCATTTTTGGAGAGTCTCCTCATAAATGAGGTTTAATCCGCTGCCGCCGTCCATGAGTACTTTAGTGAGCCAAAAGTCGTCCACAATTGGACTGAGGACCAAAGCGGCTGGTGCTCAGGCTGTTCGGAATTTAGGTTCGTCACCGGCATTGAAAGTGATAGCCGTGTTGCTCCATGGATTTATTGCTGCCACATGGCAGGCTTCGGCCAGGCTGCGGAGCGTTCGCTTACGCCTATTATTTGAGGCGAAGGTCTCGAAGACTGTCAATATTGTATTGTTATCCACGGGAAGGTGCTCTGGGGTGTTTTGGATGAGGAGATCCTCACCGCTCTTGGCCACCTGCCGGAGTACCCAACATGCTCTAAGGCTATGTGTTGATGGTATCCGATGTACTATGAATTTTGCAGGGCCCGTTAAGCCATCCCTCCAATACGGTTCCACGCCCTGTAGTGGGCTTTTGCTTCTTTGTAATTGAGTCGGGCGACTTATGAGAGTGCACCCATTTGGTTCGGACTGGGGGTTTTGTCAGGGCCGGATTGTCCCAAAATTGTGTTTGGGTTTTCCAGGCACTTTCCATCGCACAGTTTTTCTGTACTATGGCCGCCAAGTCAGTGAAGTGTGTTATGTCACGACGACTTATGGCATTGAGGATTCCCTTGTCCATGCAATTGTTGCAAAAGAACTAAATTGCATCTTCCTCGCGACAGTCCTTGACCTTGTTCATTACAAGGAGGAATCTGGCCCAAAAGTGATGTACTGTCTCTTGGGGCGCTTGCCTAATGTGGGAAAGATCGTTTGTATCTGGGTGGGTGGGTGGATTTAAGTCCAGACCTTGACCCAATCTGAGATCCCGGGGCAGGGGAGTTTCCGATCTTGGAAGTTCGGGCTCCGGGATGTTGCTCCGCGGGTTCGGTATGCGACCTGATTCTAGGTTCAGGGTTAGGGCGATGTCCTCCCGTGAGTGGGTATCCGGCTCAGAGAGCTCGGGAATCCAGACATAGTTTGTCCTCGGGATAGAGGAAGAACCGCCGCATTGCTCCTCCACCACCGCTATTTGATGGGTGACAGGCGGAGAGTTAATCTCCCTTTGGTCGGGTTTAAGCCCGATCCGATCATAGTCCGTAGCGACTCCCAGAGCGGCGATGCGATCCAAGAGCTCGTTCAAAGAGGATAGCTCCATTGGATCCATATGCTCGGCGAATTTTGAGCCGATGTGGAGGCTATTTTCGATGACCCGAGAAGTCATCGTCGGCGGAGCGGCCAAGCGGGCGGTCATGACGAAGCCGCCTAGTCGGAGAGTTTGGCCTATAGCCAGGGCTCCCCCAGAAGTGATGTTGTCCTTGACAACGAGGTGAGCCATCCCCCCTTATGATGACGACACAGTGGAACTCTCAATGAAAGCACCAATGTCGGTGTCAACACCGGCGGATCTCGGGTAGGGGGTCTCGAACTGTGCATCTAAGGCGGATGGTAACAGGAGGCAAGGGACACGATGTTTACCCAGGTTCGGGCCCTCTCGATGGAGGTAATACCCTATGTCCTGCTTGATTGTTCTTGATGATATGAGTATTACAAGAATTGATCTACCACGAGATCGTAGAGGCTAAACCCTAGAAGCTAGCCTATGGTATGATTGTATGCTGTCCTATGGACTAAACCCTTCGGTTTATATAGACACCGGAGGGGGCTAGGGTTACACAGATTCGGTTACAAGGGAGGAGATCTACATATCCGTATTGCCTAGCTTGCCTTCCACGCCAAGGAGAGTCTCATCCGGACACGGGACGAAGTCTTCAATCTTATATCTTCATAGTCCAACAGTCCGGCCAAAGGATATAGTCCGGCTGTCCGGATACCCCCTAATCCAGGACTCCCTCAGAGAAGGATTCATCGCGTTTTACGATACGGAGCCGCCACCAAGCCCTAAAACCTCTCGGGAGGGCTGATCTGGAGTCCGTTCGGGGCTCCGGAGAGGGGAATCCGTCGCCATCGTCATCATCAACCATCCTCCATCACCAATTTCATGATGCTCACCGCCGTGCGTGAGTAATTCCATCGTAGGCTTGCTGGACGGTGATGGGTTGGATGGGATTTATCATGTAATCGAGTTAGTTTTGTTAGGGTTTGATCCCTAGTATCCACTATGTTCTGAGATTGATGTTGCTATGACTTTGCTATGCTTAATGCTTGTCACTAGGGCTCGAGTGCCGTGATTTCAGATCTAAACCTATTATGTTTTCATGAATATATGTGAGTACTTGATCCTATCTTGCAAGTCTATATTCACCTACTATGTGTTATGATCCGGCAACCCTGAAGTGACAATAATCGGGACCACTCCCGGTGATGACCATAGTTGGAGGAGTTCATGTATTCACCATGTGTTAATGCTTTGGTCCGGTACTCTATTAAAAGGAGGCCTTAATATCCCTTAGTTTCCGCTAGGACCCCGCTGCTACGGGCGGGTAGGACAAAAGGTGTCATGCAAGTTCTTTTCCATAACCACGTATGACTATATTCGGAATACATGCCTACATTACATTGATGAATTGGAGCTAGTTCTGTGTCACCCTAGGTTATGACTGTTACATGATGAACCGCATCCGGCATAATTCTCTATCACCGATCCATTGCCTACGAGCTTTCCATATATTGTTCTTCGCTTATTTACTTTTTCGTTGCTATTGTTAGAATCACTACAAAACACCAAAAACATTACCTTTTGCTACCGTTACCACTACTATCATATTACTTTGCTACTAAATACTTTGCTGTAGATATTAAGTTTCCAGGTGTGGTTGAATTGACAACTCAGCTGCTAATACTTGAGAATAATCTTTGGCTCCTCTTGTGTCGAATCAATAAATTTGGGTTGAATACTCTACCCTCAAAAACTGTTGCGATCCCCTATACTTGTGGGTTATCACTCATTTGCGGGTTTTGACCCACCAGGTTCTATCCGTTTCTTCAAACAAGAGTCGCCCCGGTTTAAAGTCTCCTCGAGAGAGTGATTAAAGCGCCACGAAACTACCGTGGGTTATTCATGGACGCTATATATACGGATCATCCATCATCCGGACAAGTCAGGTGATGTTTATCTACGTCTATTTTATTGGTACATATTGTTTTTTGTCAAAGAACAATTACTCTTGTCCGCGACATATTTTGTGTAGGACAATGATTACAAAAAAAAGGGGTGGTGACATGCTATGCCTATGGAGTGTGTGTTAGCATCATCATGCGCTCGCATCCGCACTCGCTTGTTGTTGAATGGGCGTGTGCAAGCCGCCGCCCATGCAGCTCGATCCACCTCAACTCATTCGGACCGCGACCGCGATTGACTCGCCGTCCACGCGGTATACCGCGCCTGTGATTGACTCGCCTGTCTGCAGCGGTTTACAACATCGCAGCCGGCTCATTTGTCTGCTCCTGCGGTCGACTCACCCGTGATAGATCTCAGTGATTATCAACTCCGCAGTGAATAGTTTCTGGCCTAACATATCAGGTGAAATCAATCCAGTACATTTTTATATTACATATTGCTTTCTTTAAAAAGAATAATTACTCTGGTTTGCAAGCTCTCTAATGCAGGACAAGTTGTCTACTGCACAAGGGACTATTATATCACTAAGTTGTTGAATGATTCATGCCGGTTTATATCACGGTCAAATATAAAGAATCTCAAGCCAACTCCTCGAATCGTCTTGACACTCAGGGGCTACAATAATATGACTCGGCAGAATTGGCCGGTTTTAGTGAATTCAAGAACTCGGGTCATTGGAGGGAAAAATAACCCGGCCCCGGAGGCTATTACCTTATTAGCAAATGTTTAAAGGCCGTCAGAAAATTTCCGGCTTAAAAAGAAGAATTCCAGTTTAAAATCCAGTTCAAGGTAAATTGGTCTCTCACAAAGCTTTGAAACTTTCAATATCCGGTTTGAAATTCCGGTTTAAAAGAATTAATCTCTCGCAAGTTCGAGTTCTCAGAAAAATTACACGGACCAAAGAGAGTTGGATGCACAACACAACTCAAACATAGGTACCCGGCAAGCACAGCTCACGAATATGTCACTTGGGGGCTTCCTGTTCAAACATAGGTGTATTCACCAAAGAGAACATATCATTACTACCCTCTTGACTAGCTTGGAACACTAGGTGTATTCACCAAAGTTTCCAGGTTATCTTGTTCAAACATAGGTGTATTCATCAAAGAGGACATAACCTTTCTGGGTCATCCTACCTGTATACCAGCTGCTTCTTCATCAGGTAATCCTGATTGACCCGCCAAACTCTTAACAATCAATCTTTTACGGTGTATTCACCGAAGATCATGAGCTTGTTAAGGTTAAAACGTCGGCTGTTATGTGAGAGCACGGCTTACAGATAGTCGGGATAGATCCAGGCTACTAAGTCGCCTTCATTGAAACTTGGTTAAACTTGCATGTTTGCTTGATGCTACTCCGACCTTGTGTACTCTCGATAAGTCATATCTGAACTTATCCAGGTTAAAACATCGATTGGGTCATGTGAGAGCCGGCTTACAGAAAGCGAGGATACTCCAGTGGCTATCATGCTAGTTTCATTGAAGTATTTTGTTATCATACATATACATCATCATATATTGCATCATACATTGCATCATCATTACATCATCATATCATGCATCATATGTGCATGGATATACTTGTTTATACGGCAGGAATCGGTTTTTCAAGCCGGGCTATATTATTCAAATCTTTAATAGCCAACATGGCTGGATTTTTATTATGGTTATCAATAACCAGTATTATGATTAAGGTTTTAAAAGTCGCTTCAGTACAATGGCTATTATTTATCAATGGATATGATTTATTCTACAATGAAAGAAATAGTCCCGAGTCGCTGCAGGCTTATGACCCGGCACTTGGCGGCTACATTATTCAAGTTGAGATTACATCAAATATGCAAGTCCCATGTCACTGTCAGCATGCACCATAGCACTTGGGGGCTAATGCAAGGTCATTTTTTACTTGCCTTATTGAAGACCCGACTCGTCACATCAGAATGAGCTGGCCCTTGGGGGCTACCAATTGCTCCTGTCAAAAATTCAAGGTACACAAGCCTTAATCCATTATATTGAAAGGTCCACTACCCGGTTGGTAGAGTATAAAGCTTTTAACCTTATGGGCGTGGGTTCAAGCCCATGGTGAGGGTTACATCATATGATATTATTTTCAATGAAGTGTATATAAAGTCCCAACTTAGTATTATCTTACTAAGCAGGCCCTTGGGGGCTACACATTGCTGCTTGAAATCTATATGATCATACATACAAAGTCCCTGCTCATTATTGCATAATGACCCGACCCTTGGGAGCTACACTGGTTGAAGTTTTCATGAGTATAAGGCAAGTACAAGTCCCAGGCTGCTGCAAAGCATGACAATCCGCCACTTGGGGGCTACATATATGGAATATTCAGTTTTTTACTAGCGACTGAGATGAACAACACGGATTTCTTCAAAGTGGTTATTTATATTGAAGTAAGTCTTAAGTCATCACTTTGCTCTGCTCAAGACTTGGGGGCTACAGGTAACACGGATATAAGGGAGATATATTTTCAAATTCTCAGTTTTGAGCAAACCAGATTGACCCGACGTCACCAATCATTATGACCCGATGTCTGCAACAATCCTAACCCGGTGTCATCAACAATCATGAACCGTCGTTGGCAACAGTCATGACCTGGTGCCTATAACAGTCATGACCCAGAATCATCAGTTTTTATAACCTGGCAATGTTGGTAATCATAAACCGGCAAGTTCTACATCTTCAAGCCGGCTGAATATCAGTTGAATATTTGAAGACCAATATTTTTGTCAAGTCAGAGCATTGAAGGCCGACTCAAATGGATTCTTTATTTACAATATTTTCTTCTACAAGCAAATTGATTATGAAGCTGGTCTATTCACCTGGATTTTCTAGAAGAAGGAAATGATAAGGACTTAAGGATGTTCAGGTGCCGACTTACAAGAATATTTAACCCGGAGCACAACCTGTTAAATTTGTTTTTGAGTTTTGTTTACAGTATCAGTTTAACATGGATAAATCCAAATTAAATTGGGGGCTAATGTCGGGGATATACCCCGCGGTATGACCCGACCGGATATATGACCCGACCGGACTTGGTGTTTCATTGGTGACCCGCCAGAGGATTGGCGACTCACGTGTCTGGCGGTTCACTGGTGTGAGGACTCACGAGTCTGAAGACTCGTTGGTGACCCGACGGGTGTTTCAGATGGATGACAAGGCCTAATGCCCAGAAGGCCGGCTCATGATATGGTGGGCCGGCTTAAAGAGGAAAGGCGTGAGGAATATTTCCCTTACAAGAAATCAAGACCCGGACTTGTATCTGGCTTGTAATAGAAGATAGACTAATCCTAGTCCTACTGGGACTCCTCATGTAATCCGCCCCTTCAACTTATATAAGGAGGGGCAGGGCACCCCAAGAGGGAGAGGATCTTTAGGGCTAGACATAACTAGGAGAGCCGGTTTACGGCAACTCCCTCGTGATGATAATAAGACATAGCCACAAACAACACGTGGGGTTGTTACCGGATGATGTTTCCCGGGGCCCGAAGCTGTCTAAACCCTTGTCTTGTGTTGCATCTCTCGATTCCGCTCAACCCCTCTCAAGCTACCACATAGATGCGTTGGCCTCACGACTAAGTCCTCACACTAGGACATTTGTCGTGACAATTTCACGACAGAATCCTTGTAAGCTTCTTGTCATCCGCTTATTTATATGCTTAAACTCAGCAGGTAGTCTCGTTTGGCCTGGGGTCATAGTCGAAGCGAAATGCGCTTCGTTTGCTGGGTCGTTTTGAGGCCATCATACCGGCTACGTGCCGGATCCCGATCTTCCGCCCACCGCCTCTTGCGAGACGAGGGACCATATGCCGCGTCCCGATTCCCGATGAGAGGGGCTGCGAGCATGTTTTGGCGCGATGCTCAGCTGGCATGCTTGAAACGCGTAATTTGCCATATAAAAAATATTCGATTTGCCATGCTTAAAATCCGACGTCAGATTTTTTAGCATTTACGTAATCAAATGGGCAGAGTAATTTCAGCGGCACCCGGTTTTGACGGCGGTTGGGCTTCCCAAGAGGACCAAGGAGGAGAAGAGCACTTCGTTCTCCGCGGAGGCCACCCGCACCCACACCACACCCACTGGAGGAGGCAGACGGCGGCCCGTCAATTTGGTCGGGTCACGGCAGCAACCCTAGCTGACGCCGCGGTGAGAGCGAGCCCAGCCCCCACCCCCCACCCCCCACAGC
>NC_041386.1:643197355-643201334 GCF_002162155.2 Triticum dicoccoides
TACGCCGCGCGCCTGCTCGCCTCCTCGGCCCCCGCCGCGCCCCCGCCGCAGCCCGCGCCCTGGCTCCACGCCGCCGCCGACGACTGCGCCATCTGCGAGCTCACCCGCGGCTCCGACCCGCAGGTACCCACTCCCCCCTCCCCCTCCCCCATCCGCATTACATCGCCCTGCCTGCCCTCTGGGGAAAGCGGCGATTTTGGCTCGGCTGGAACGGGGGTCCGGTCCTCACGCTCGCTTGTGCGTTCCGCGGAATCGCAGGTTGCTCCGGACGGGGTTAAGCACAAGGGGCACATTGCCGGCCTGGAGCCGGAGGGCGAGCTGCTCAAGGGCGACCAGGACCACCGCGCCCGCCTACCTCAGCAACCTCCCGTCCTTGAAGGTGCGTGCCTTCTACGCTGCCACACCCTACTACTGTTTTTTTCGGTCACTTCAGTGCTTAAAAACGTGTGGCTTCTTCTATTCTCCAAACAAAAATGCTTGGCTTTTTATTCAAAAAATGATTGGCTTGCTACTAATGTTTGAAATATTTGTTCTCTTGGTGTTTGACAAATGATTCCAGCTCAAGAATGTGAGGTGGGCCATGAGCACTCTGTGATTAAAGGTTCTGTGAGGCCAGAATCTATGGAGGAGACTACTCTGGTCAGCGAAGCTGCTACTGAGCCGCTAGTCATGGAAGGAGTCCATGTTGTTGATGAAGCTACTGCTGAGCAGGAGGTTGGAGTGGCAACTCCTCTTGTGAATGGCTCTGTCACTGACCCGGAGGTTATCGGGGGAGCTTCTCTTGTGAGTGGATCGATCACTGAGACAGAAGTTATGAGTGGAGTTTCTCTCGCTGATGAAGCTGCTGGGGAGCGAGACGTTTCAGTGGGAGTTTCCCTTGTGAGTGGATCGATCGCTGGGCCAGAGGTTATAAGTGGAGCTTCTCTCGCCGATGAAGCTGTTGCTGAGACAGAAGTTTCAGGGGGACTTTGTCTTGTGAGTGAAGCTGCAACTGAGGCAGCAGATGTAGCCACCTCATCGGGAATTACAACCGGGGCTCCCCTTGACAACAAAGGCGTTGCAGATCCAGATACTGAAATGGGAGCTCCTACCATCCATAAATCTGCTTCCGAAGCTGCAACTGAGGCAGCAGACGCAGCCATCAGGTCGGAAGTTACAACTGGAGCTCCCCTTGACAACAAAGGTGTCGCAGAGCACGATATTAAAATGGGCGCTTCTCCTGTCGACGAATCTGCTTCTGAAGCTGCAACTGAGGCAGCAGATTTAGTCACCACACCAGGAGCTCCCCTCGACAACCAAGGTGTTGCAGAGCCAGATATTAAAATGGGAGCTTCTCCTGTCAATGAATGTGCTGCTAAAACTGCAACTGAGGCTGCAGATGTAGTCGCCGCTCTGAGAGTTACAACTGTAGCTTCCTTCGACAACAAAGGTGTTGCAGAGCCAGATACTAAAATGGAAGCTTCTCCTGCCAATGAATCTGCTGCTGAAATGGATTTTCTACACTCAGGTTCCCTTGTTACTGAAGCTGCAACTCATCCAGGACTACCAGAAAGAGTTTCTCTTGCTAATGGAGCTGCTACTGAGCGAGAGGTTTCAGAGGCAGGTTCACTTGTGAGTGAACCTGCAGCTGAGGCAGCAGACGTAGTCACCGCGTTGGAAGTTACAACTGGAGCTCCCCTTGACAATGAAGGCACTGCAGAACCGGAAATTAAAATTGGACCTTCTTTTGCGAATGAATCTACTGCTGAAATGGATTCAGTACTGTTAGGTTCACTTGTTACTGAAGCTACAACTCATCCTGGACTTATAGGAAGAGTTTCTCTTGTCACTGAGACAGGAGTTACAGGAGGTGCTAACCTCGACACTGAAGTTTCCATAGAACCAGAAGATACAGGTCGACCTTCTCTTGTAAATGAATCTACCGAATTGGAAATTACACGGGGGGTTTCTATTGCTACCGATGCTGCTTCAGAACCAGAAGTTACTGGCCAAGCTTCCGCTTGTAGTGGAGATAGTGATGCTGCTTTAAATGAGCCAGAAACTCTTGACTGCGATTTGGATAGTGCCAATGTGCAGATTGAAAATGCAGGAGAGTCTGTTGCCACCAAAGTGCAACCTTCTAGAGACGACAGGGGAGATGTTTGTTCTGTGAATGCCATGAGCACTTGTCCTGTTACGGACAAGAGTCTAGCTTTTGATGAAGTAATACCACAGGATGATGCACCCAGTGTTTCATGTGCATCAGGCGTAGTTGTTAGAAGTGTTGGTCAATCAGAGAGAACTGATGTCATATGTTATGCCAGGCGCAGAGGTAAAAGAAAGCTGGATATGGAAGAAACAAAGACAGACCAACTTGAAATGGGTGATGGTGACATCTATGGTCAGTGTGAGGAAAAGGCGACATTTGACATAACTGTTCCTTGTGAGAGTACGATGTCAAACGCTGAATCTGCAGACATTAAACTCGCCGACATAAAGAGAGGTCTTGTGGACAATTCAGCCTCAAGCAAGGGTAAAAAGAGGAAGGGACGATTTGAATGTGACATTGACTACTGCCACATGACATTCAAGAAAAGAGCCGAACTTTCTGTCCACAAGAAGAACATGTGCACGATCAAGTCATGTGGCAAACATTTTAGATCCCACAAGTATCTGAGACGCCACCAGAGCATTCACAACGAGGAGACACCTTACAAGTGTCCGTGGGAAGGTTGCAGTATGGCTTTCAAGTGGACATGGGCTCTGGCTGATCATTTCCAAGTTCATACAGGGGAAAAGCCCTATAAATGCAGGACGCCGGGGTGTAGCAAGATATATAAGTATGTTTCGGACTTTACCCGGCATAGGATGAGGTGCAAACCGCAGAGGTAAAATCTTGCTCAACATTGCAGAGTTAGGATAGGAGTAAAGCCTGCGCTTGCCACTGTAGATGGTTTTATTATTTGTTGGAAGTTCCTTGGCCCAATTGTTCTGAGTTCTGACAACTTACAGCGGGATTGTTGTTTCTTTATTGAAGAAAAAATGTCACAATCTTTAGTTTAGAAGCTTTAACTATGCTGTTCTCGAACATCGGTGTACATTTCCAAAAGCTGTTTGATAAGATCCGCAGTGTTTGTTTCTTACAGTGGTGATGTCTGTTCTTCACAGGGGTGATATATGAAATCCGAGAGTTGTAAATAAGTTGTTTTTATTCTGTTTCAGGATACTACTGCAATGCCTATGCATTTACAGATTTGCATGCTTGAACATTTGCTGCAAAATACAAGATGGCCTGTTTATTTTGCTTAGTTATTCACCTATACTAGAAGGGTTGGGCGCGCTTTGCTGCGCCATTGATGTTGTTGGGTTTTCATATTTTGGTACTCCCTCTGTTTTAAACTTTACGGTGATTAGTTTTTTGAAAAGTCAAACCTCTTTAAGTTTTGACCGAATTTGTAGAGAAATATATCGGTATCCATAATATCAAATCGGTATCATTAGATTCATCATGAAATCAATTTTTCATACTTTATATAATTAGTATTGTGGGAGTCGATAATTTTGGCTCTGAACTTGGTCAAAGTTAAAGAATTTTGACTTTTGAAAAAATGAATACAGCTTATATTTTGGAACTGAGGCAATATTTGGTTTGGCGAGTGGGTGAGATGGAGTGTGTTTTCTTTTTTACTTATAAATGTGGTGTTTTGGTGGGCCTTTCGCGGTGTGTTTCTGTGTTATCTGCTAATCAACCCATAATTGTATGGGGAAATTTTCTACGTCGGTTACTGCATGTACTATATTGGCGCTATAGTATCACATGTTGGCGCTTATTTTTTCTAGGTTATGAGAGGTTGCTCGGTGACCATGAGGTCACGGGTTCAAGTCCTGGAAACAGCCTCTTACAGAAATGTAGGGAAAGGCTGCGTACAATAGACCCAAAATGGTCGGACCCTTCCCCAGACCCTGCGCAAGCAGGAGCTACATGCACTGGGGCTGCCCC
>NC_041386.1:643201645-643275726 GCF_002162155.2 Triticum dicoccoides
ATGAGAGGTTGCTCGGGATTGATACGTATTTATATTCCGGTTGCTGCCGTTTGATTTGAGAAATCGTTGATCCAGTCAAAATGTGAACCAATTCTAAAATTGAATATCTTAATCGAACGGGAGAGCTTCAAAATTAAGGAGCATAGTAAATTAAAAGAATTGCATTAGAGAACTCCTTGAGAAATTGTTGACACAGTGAAAATCAAGTGACCCAATTTTAAATTGGAGACCTCAATTGAATGTGAGGCCTTAAAAATTAGGGAGCATGGTGCTATAGAGGATTGAGCCATATAGTTATCTTCCTGGATGTCTAATAAGCCATGAAGTTGTTCAATCATTAACTGCTGCAATGCTTGCACTTCCATGAAGAGCTTTGAAAATAGATAGCGTGCACGTCTATTTATCCATTTGAAGTGCTTCTTCTGTGCATTTCTGGAAGAAAAACGATACGTAAATCATAAAGCACTGGATGGTATCAACCAAACTGGTAATGACTGCAACCTAAGAATACATGCCCTTTCATATGGTTAAGCACAGCAGCACAGGAGTAGTTTCTTAGATTATTTGTTCGTTGAAATTAGAATTTGTCCTGTTCTCTGACTGGGTGTGTCTGCTGTTAAGGCTTTGATACTCGCGGCACCTTTGATCCCACCCGATTCATTCCTTGTGTTGGGAACATGTTCTAAATTTGCTTTGACACATAAATGATTTCTTTTGCCTTGCTAGCAATGTAGTAGAAATGAACATGTACTAAATCTGTTTTTTCTGCTTTACAATTATCAGTGATCTTCCTGGCTTCTACATAAAGGTAAAATCTAGTTCATTTGGTAGATTTCAACTAGCTTGGAAAAGGCAAAACCATATGCTTATGCAGTTAAGCTTCAGCATTCTGCAGTACATAAATGCATCATGTGATATTTTTTGTATTGATTGCCAAAGAAAAACCTAACCGTATTTGAGCTTCTGGACCCTGTAGTGGTTGCCTATATGTCACTGATGGTATTATCTACCTTCCCTGCCCAGTTTGACATTTGATTTCTCATAGGCAAGTATCTCTGACAGATGTGAGCATATATTCTTGCATCTCGAGATGATCTTGGGTAGCTTGCATATGCATATTTACTCAAGGATCATTGATTTATGTTATAGGCTGCAGTCATGCTTGCATTAGCATCAGTTCGTGCTATGTGACTGTTCTTTTTGGTCGCCCCAATGTCCCTGTGTGATGTTTCATAATAATCCAGAGCTAATTAGGGCACCGGTTCATGTCCCATGATCTGTTCACTATCCACAGTAATTCAGAGCTGTAGATATAGACTGAGCGGTGAGAACTAACTTGTTCTTTACTCCTTTTTAGTATGTTGGATTGAACACTTGACCTCAAAATAATATCGCTTTGATTAACATATCATGTGATAGTTTTTTGTATTGATTGCAAAAGAAAAAACAAATGCCATTCGGGCTTCTGGGGGATGGAGTAGAGTTACCTCTATACCACTGATGATATTAACCACCTTCCCTGCCCAGTTTGATATTTGGTTTCTCATACAGGGAGTCGTTAGTAAGTTCATGTTATGTGCCTGTTCTTTTCGTTGGCCCAACTTTGCGTGTGACGTGACAATAATTCAGAGCTAATTAGGGGCCAGTTCATCTCTCAGTATTTATCCACTATCCACAGTACTTGAAGGGCAGTAGATAGAGATGGAGCAGTGAGAGCTGTAGATAGAGACAGGAAGGAGAAACAGAGACGGGAGGACGGAAATAGAACAAAGAGGTTGAGAGGAGGGATAAATGTTAATGACATTTTGGTTATTTTCAGAGACCACTTGTAAGTAATGTCACAAAAATATTATTTTTTTTGCTTTACTGTGTGGCCAAATGCCAAAACGTGTCTGCAATTTACTTGCGACGGTTGTGTGAGCAAATATGTCAGCAATTTACGTGTGATGGTTGATCGTAAGTTCTCTGTCTCGAAATGGATTGATAAGTCTATAGCTTTCAAATGACAATTGACAAACATGGATTTTCTCCCAAGCTGGAATTCTTGCCAAAACAACCAAATCCAATTCCCTGTATGTAAAAACAGATATACAATACAACACACTCAGAGTTCACATGATCATTGCAAGTAAATGCTGCAAACAAGCAAACATGAATGATCAATGGAACCTCTAGTTAGGTTGGCATCATAGCACCTGGGTTTTAATCATCTGTTTTGTTCTTCACTCAGACTAGGCGCTCCTTCTTGCGGATGGGCCGAACAGTGTGTAGTAGTGGTAATCTGTTGGAAATATGCCCTAAAGGCAATAATAAAAGCATTATTATTATATTTCCTTGTTCATGATAATTGTCTTTATTCATGCTATAATTGTGTTATCCGGAAATCGTAATACATGTGTGAATAATAGACACCAACATGTCCCTAGTAAGCCTCTAGTTGACTAGCTCGTTGATCAACAGATAGTCATGGTTTCCTGACTATGAACATAGGATGTCATTGATAACGAGATCACATCATTAGGAGAATGATGTGATGGACAAGACTCAATCCTAAACATAGCACAAGATCGTATAGTTCGTTTGCTAGAGTTTTCCAATGTCAAGTATCTTTTCCTTAGACCATGAGATCGTGTAACTCCCGGATACCGTAGGAGTGCTTTGGGTGTACCAAATGTCACAACGTAACTGGGTGACTATAAAGGTATACTACGGGTATCTCCGAAAGTGTCTGTTGGGTTGACACGTATCAAGACTGGGATTTGTCACTCCGTATGACGGAGAGGTATCACTGGGCCCACTCGGTAATACATCATCATTATGAGCTCAAAGTGACCAAGTGTCTGGTCACGGGATCATGCATTACGGTACGAGTAAAGTGACTTGCCGGTAACGAGATTGAACAAGGTATTGGGATACCGACGATCGAATCTCGGGCAAGTAGCATACCGATTGACAAAGGGAATTGTATACGGGGTTGCTTGAATCCTCGACATCGTGGTTCATCCGATGAGATCATCGAGGAGCATGTGGGAGCCAACATGGGTATCCAGATCCCGCTGTTGGTTATTGACCGGAGAGCGATCTCGGTCATGTCTACATGTCTCCCGAACCCGTAGGGTCTACACACTTAAGGTTCGGTGATGCTAGGGCTGTAGGGATATGTATATGCAGTAACCCAAATGTTGTTCGGAGTCCCGGATGAGATCCCGGACGTCACGAGGAGTTCCGGAATGGTCCGGAGGTAAAGAATTATATATAGGAAGTGCTATTTCGGCCGTCGGGACAAGTTTCGGGGTCACCGGTATTGTACGGGGACCACCGGAAGGGTCCCGGGGGTCCACCGGGTGGGGCCACCTGCCCCGGGGGGCCACATGGGATGTAGAGGTGTGCGCCTTGGCCTATATGGGCCAAGGGCACCAGCCCCAAGAGGCCCATGCGCCAAGAGATAAGGGAGGAAAGAGTCCTAAAGGGGGAAGGCACCTCCTAGGTGCCTTGGGGAGGAGGGATTCCTCCCTTGGCCGCCGCCCCCCTAGGAGATTGCATCTCCTAGGGCCGCCCCCCCTAGGCTCCCTATATATAGTGGGGGGAGGAGGGCCTCTCAAACCACGCCTTTGGTGCCTCCCTCTCCCTCTCCAACACATCCTCCTCCTCCATAGAGCTTGGCGAAGCCCTGCCAGAGTACTGCAGCTCCATCACCACCACGCCGTCGTGCTGCTGCTGGAGCCATCTTCCTCAACCTCTCCTTCCCCCTTGCTGGATCAAGAAGGAGGAGACGTTACGCTGACCGTACGTGTGTTGAACGCGGAGGTGCCGTCCATTCGGCGCTAGGATCTCCGGTGATTTGGATCACGTCGAGTACGCCTTCCTCATCCCCGTTCTTTGAACGCTTCCGCGCGTGATCTACAAAGGTATGTAGATGCAATCCGATCACTCGTTGCTAGATGAACTCCTAGATGGATCTTGGTGAAACCGTAGGAAAATTTTTGTTTTCTGCAACGTTCCCCAATAGTGGCATCATGAGCTAGGTCTATGCGTAGTTCTCTTGCACGAGTAGAACATAATTTTTTGTGGGCGTTGATGTTGTCAACTTTCTTGCCGCTACTAGTCTTATCTTGCTTCAACGGTATTGTGGGATGAAGCGGCCCGGACCAACCTTACACGTACGCTTACGTGAGACCGGTTCCACCGACTAACATGCACAAGTTGCATAAGGTGGCTGGCGGGTGTCTGTCTCTCCCACTTTAGTTGGAGCGGATTCGATGAAAAGGGTCCTTATGAAGGGTAAATAGAAGTTGACAAATCACGTTGTGGCTTTAACGTAGGTAAAAAAACGTTCTTGCTAGAGCCCTTTTTCAGCCACGTAAAACTTGCAACAACAATTAGAGGACGTCTAACTTGTTTTTGCAGCAAGTGCTTTGTGATATGATATGGCCAAAGTTGTGATGAATGATGAATGAAATATATGTGATGTATGAAATGTTCATGCTATTGTAATAGGAATCACGACTTGCATGTCGATGAGTATGACAACCGGCAGGAGCCATAGGAGTTGTCTTTATTTTTGTATGACCTGCGTGTCATTGAGAAACGCTATGTAAATTACTTTACTTTATTGCTAAACGCGTTAGCCGTAGTAGTAGAAGTAATAGTTGGCGAGCAACTTCATGGAGACATGATGATGGAGACACGATGATGGAGATCATGGTGTCATGCCGGTGACAAGATGATCATGGAGCCCCAAGATGGAGATCAAAGGAGCTATGTGATATTGGCCATATCATGTCACTGTTATTATTTAATTGCATGTGATGTTTATCATGTTTTATACATCTTGTTTGCTTAGAACGACGTAAATAAGATGATCCCTCATAATAATTTCAAGAAAGTGTTCCCCCTAACTGTGCACCGTTGCGACAGTTTGTTGTTTCGAAGCACCACGTGATGATCGGGTGTGATAGATTCCAACGTTCACATACAACGGGTGTAAGACAGATTTACACATGCAAACAGTTAGGTTGACTTGACGAGCCTAGCATGTACAGACATGGCCTCGAAACACAGAAGACCAAAAGGTTGAGCATGAGTCGTATAGAAGAAACGATCAACATGAAGATGTTCACCGATGTTGACTAGTCCGTCTCACGTGATGATCGGACACGGCCTAGTTAACTCGGATCATGTTATACTTAGATTACAGGAGGGATGTCTATCTAAGTGGGAGTTCATTGAATAATTTGATTAGATGAACTTAATTATCATGAACTTAGTCTAAAATCTTTACAATATGTCTTGTAGATCAAATGGCCAACGTAGTCCTCAACTTCAACGCGTTCCTAGAGAAAACCAAGCTGAAAGACGATGGCAGCAACTACACGGACTGGGTCCGGAACCTGAGGATCATCCTCATAGCTGCCAAGAAAGATTATATCCTACAAGCACCGCTGGGTGACGCACCTGTTCTCCCTGCAGAACAAGACGTTATGAACGCTTGGCAGGCACGTACCGATGACTACTCCCTCGTTCAGTGCGGCATGCTTTACAGCTTAGAGCCGGGGCTCCAAAAGCGTTTTGAGAGACACGAAGCATATGAGATGTTCGAAGAGCTGAAAATGATTTTCCAAGCTCATGCCCGGGTCGAGAGATATGAAGTCTCCGACAAATTCTTCAGCTGTAAGATGGAGGAAAATAGTTCTGTCAGTGAGCACATACTCACAATGTCTGGGTTACATAACCGCTTTACTCAGCTGGGAGTTAATCTCCCGAATGACGCGGTCATTGACAGAATCCTTCAGTCGCTTCCACCGAGCTACAAGAGCTTTGTGATGAACTTCAATATGCAGGGGATGGAAAAGACCATTCCTGAAGTATTTGCAATGCTGAAATCAGCAGAGGTAGAAGTCAAAGAGGAACATCAAGTGTTGATGGTGAATAAAACCACTAAGTTCAAGAAAGGCAAGGGTAAGAAAACCTTCAAGAAGGACGGCAAGGGAGTTGCCGCGCCCGGCAAGCAAGCTGCTGGGAAGAAGCCAAAGAATGGACCCAAGCCCGAGACTGAGTGCTTTTATTGCAAGGAAAGTGGTCACTGAAAGCGGAACTGTCCCAAATACTTAGCAGACAAGAAGGCCGGCAAAACGAAAGGTATATGTGATATACATGTAATTGATGTGTACCTTACCAGTACTCGTAGTAGCTCCTGGGTATTTGATACCGGTGCAGTTGCTCACATTTGTAACTCAAAGCAGGAGCTGCGGACTAAGCGGAGACTGGCGAAGGACGAGGTGACGATGCGCGTCGGGAATGGTTCCAAGGTCGATGTGATCGCCGTCGGCACGCTACCTCTACATTTACCTACGGGATTAGTTTTGAACCTCAATAATTGTTATTTAGTGCCAAGTTTGAGCATGAACATTGTATCAGGATCTCGTTTAATACGAGATGGCTACTCATTTAAATCCGAGAATAATGGTTGTTCTATTTATATGAGAGATATATTTTATGGTCATGCTCCGATGGTGAATGGTTTATTCTTAATGAATCTCGAGCGTAATGCTACACATATTCATAGTGTGAATACCAAAAGATGTAAGATTGATAATGATAGTCCCACCTACTTGTGGCACTGCCGCCTTGGTCACATAGGTGTCAAACGCATGAAGAAGCTCCATGCAGATGGACTTTTAGAGTCTCTTGATTACGAATCATTTGACACGTGCGAACCATGCCTCATGGGTAAAATGACCAAGACTCCGTTCTCAGGAACAATGGAGCGAGCAACCAACTTATTGAAAATCATACATACTGATGTGTGCGGTCCAATGAGCGTCGAGGCTCGCGGTGGCTATCGTTATGTTCTCACCCTCACTGATGACTTGAGTAGATATGGGTATGTCTACTTAATGAAACACAAGTCTAAAACTTTTGAAAAGTTCAAGAAATTTTAGAGTGAGGTTGAGAATCAACGTGACAGGAAAATCAAGTTCCTGCGATCGGATCGTGGAGGAGAATACTTGAGTCATGAGTTTGGCACACACTTAAGAAAATGTGGAATAGTTTCACAGCTCACGCCGCCTGGAACACCTCAGCGTAATGGTGTGTCCGAACATCGTAATCGCACTCTATTAGATATGGTGCGATCTATGATGTCTCTTGTCGATTTACCGCTATCTTTTTGGGGGTATGCTTTAGAGACTGCCGCATTCACTTTAAATAGGGCTCCGTCGAAATCTGTTGAGACGACACCGTATGAATTATGGTTTGGGAAGAAACATAAGCTGTCGTTTCTGAAAGTTTGGGGATGCGATGCTTATGTCAAGAAACTTCAACCTGAAAAGCTCGAACCCAAGTCGAAAAAATGCGTCTTCATAGGATACCCTAAAGAAACTATTTGGTATACCTTCTACCTCAGATCTGAAGGCAAGATCTTTGTTGCCAAGAATGGATCCTTTCTAGAGAAGGAGTTTCTCTTGAAAGAAGTAAGTGGGAGGAAAGTAGAACTTGATGAAGTATTACCTCTTGAACCGGAAAATGGCGCAACTCAAGAAAATGTTCCTAAGGTGCCTGCACCGACTAGAGAGGAAGTTAATGATGATGATCATGAAACTTCAGATCAAGTTGCTACTGAACTTCGTAGGTCCACAAGGACACGTTCCGCACCAGAGTGGTACGGCAACCCTGTCTTGGAAATCATGTTGTTAGACAACGGTGAACCTTCGAACTATGAAGAAGCGATGGCGGGCCCGGATTCCGACAAATGGCTAAAAGCCATGAAATCCGAGATAGGATCCATGTATGAAAACGAAGTATGGACTTTGACTGACTTGCCTGTTGAGCGGCGAGCCATAGAAAATAAATGGATCAAGACGCCTCATAGGTCTTTCACAAAGCACATACCTTGATAAGATATTGAAGAAGTTCAATATGGATCAGTCTAAGAAGGGGTTCTTGCCTGTGTTGCAAGGTGTGAAATTGAGCTCAGCTCAATGTCCGACCACGGCAGAAGATATAGAAGAGATGAGTGTCATCCCCTATGCCTCAGCCATAGGTTCTATTATGTATGCCATGCTGTGTACCAGACCTGATGTAAACCTTGCCGTAAGTTTGGTAGGTAGGTACCAAAGTAATCCCGGCAAGGAACACTGGACAGCGGTCAAGAATATCCTGAAGTACCTGAAAAGGACTAAGGAAATGTTTCTCATCTATGGAGGTGACGAAGAGCTTGTTGTAAAGGGTTACGTCGACGCTAGCTTCGACACAGATCTGGATGACTCAAAGTCACAAACCGGATACGTGTATATTTTGAATGGTGGGGCAGTAAGCTGGTGCAGTTGCAAGCAGAGCGTCGTGGCGGGATCTACATGTGAAGCGGAGTACATGGCAGCCTTGGAGGCAGCACATGAAGCAATTTGGGTGAAGGAGTTCATCACCGACCTAGGAGTCATACCCAATGCGTCGGGGCCAATCAAACTCTTCTGTGACAACACTGGAGCTATTGCACTTGCCAAGGAGCCCAGGTTTCACAAGAAGACCAGGCACATCAAGCATCGCTTCAACTCCATTCGTGAAAATGTTCAAGATGGAGACATAGATATTTGTAAAGTACATACGGACCTGAATGTAGCAGATCCATTGACTAAACCTCTCCCTAGAGCAAAACATGATCAACACCAGAATTCCATGGGTGTTCGATTCATCACAATGTAACTAGATTATTGACTCTAGTGCAAGTGGGAGACTGTTGGAAATATGCCCTAGAGGCAATAATAAAAGCATTATTATTATATTTCCTTGTTCATGATAATTGTCTTTATTCATGCTATAATTGTGTTATCCGGAAATCGTAATACATGTGTGAATAATAGACACCAACATGTCCCTAGTAAGCCTCTAGTTGACTAGCTCGTTGATCAACAGATAGTCATGGTTTCCTGACTATGGACATAGGATGTCATTGATAACAAGATCACATCATTAGGAGAATGATGTGATGGATAAGACCCACTCCTAAACATAGCACAAGATCGTATAGTTCGTTTGCTAGAGTTTTCCAATGTCAAGTATCTTTTCCTTAGACCATGAGATCGTGTAACTCCCGGATACCGTAGGAGTGCTTTGGGTGTACCAAACGTCACAACGTAACTGGGTGACTATAAAGGTATACTACGGGTATCTCTGAAAGTGTCTGTTGGGTTGACACGGATCAAGACTGGGATTTGTCACTCCGTATGACGGAGAGGTATCACTGGGCCCACTCGGTAATACATCATCATTATGAGCTCAAAGTGACCAAGTGTCTGGTCACGGGATCGTGCATTACGGTACGAGTAAAGTGACTTGCCGGTAACGAGATTGAACAAGGTATTGGGATACCGACGATCGAATCTCGGGCAAGTAGCATACCGATTGACAAAGGGAATTGTATACGGGGTTGCTTGAATCCTCGACATCGTGGTTCAACCGATGAGATCATCGAGGAGCATGTGGGAGCCAACATGGGTATCCAGATCCCGCTGTTGGTTATTGACCGGAGAGCAATCTCGGTCATGTCTACATGTCTCCCGAACCCGTAGGGTCTACACACTTAAGGTTCGGTGACGCTAGGGTTGTAGGGATATGTATATGCAGTAACCCGAATGTTGTTCAGAGTCCCGGATGAGATCCCGGACGTCACGAGGAGTTCCGGAATGGTCCGGAGGTAAAGAATTATATATAGGAAGTGCTATTTTGGCCGTCGGGACAAGTTTCGGGGTCACCGGTATTATACCGGGACCACCGGAAGAGTCCCGGGGGTCCACCGGGTGGGGCCACCTGCCCCGGGGGCCACATGGGCTGTAGGGGTGTGCGCCTTGGCCTATATGGGCCAAGGGCACCAGCCCCAAGAGGCCCATGCGCCAAGAGATAAGGGAGGGAAGAGTCCTAAAGGGGGAAGGCACCTCCTAGGTGCCTTGGGGAGGAGGGATTCCTCCCTTGGCCGCAGCCCCCCTAGGAGATTGCATCTCCTAGGGCCGGCGCCCCCCCCCCCCCTAGGCTCCCTATATATAGTGGGGGAAGGAGGGCCTCTCAAACCACGCCTTTGGTGCCTCCCTCTCCCTCTCCAACACATCCTCCTCCATAGAGCTTGGCGAAGCCTTGCCGGAGTACTGCAGCTCCATCACCACCACGCCGTCGTGCTGCTGCTGGAGCTATCTTCCTCAACCTCTCCTTCCCCTTGCTGGATCAAGAAGGAGGAGACGTTACGCTGACCGTACGTGTGTTGAACGCGGAGGTGCCGTCCGTTCGGCGCTAGGATCTCCGGTGATTTGGATCACGTCGAGTATGCCTTCCTCATCCCCGTTCTTTGAACGCTTCTGCGCGTGATCTACAAAGATATGTAGATGCAATCCGATCACTCGTTGCTAGATGAACTCCTAGATGGATCTTGGTGAAACCGTAGGAAAATTTTTGTTTTCTGCAATGTTCCCCAACATAATCCTCTCCCCAGCCATAACACACATTCTTCTTGCATCTATTGGACGCTTTGGAGAAGCTGCACACCATGGAGCTAGATGCCATGCTCAATTGAGCTAGCTCACAGGAGACATCCCGGTCCATCTGTGCGACAACCTCATCTTTCTTGAGCTTTTCCTTCATGAAACACCTATTAGACCTAGCTCTCCTAGATATGAATTGCCTAAGATACCTGAGGGTTATGTTATGGACGGAGAAATAGCTTGGGACTTTCTTGCTTGTAAGGATAGAGATGATCTTAAGAAATTACTATGTAAATTGAAAGAAACATCACATTTGCATAGGTCGGCTTTGCATGCAATAGGCACAATGTAGTTTTAGAAAGGCGTCCTCCTGAAATTCCACCCTTATAAAATTCATTATGTGTGCGTGAACTTGAGCATAAATGTTCAAAGTATAAACAAATTCAATTGCAAGAAAGTAACCACTTAAGCGTTAAAAGTGTAAATCACGTTAAATTGCAGCAACTGTCTTTTCTATGCTCCCTAAATTTAAAGAGCCCGCATTCAATTGAGGACAACGTTGCTAACTTTGGCATACGATTTTGACCCAGTTGCACCCCTGGGCTTGCACTGTTTTGTGAGGTCATCATGTAAGTGGCCTAGTGTCGTGGGTTTCGTGGGTTTTCCTGGAAGACGCAATTTGCGGCGTGGCGGTTGGGGGTTTCTTTTGTTGGCCACGTGTCGATTGTGGTTAGTGATCCATCTGCCCATTCATGTGCGGTCAAATTTGGTGTTTTGACCCTTTGGTCAAAGTTCAGCAGGATCTGACCCTGGTTCGGAAACAATTCAGGATCTGGCTCTTTTCCTACTGCTGGGGTCGATGTCACCAGGGTTGCACTGCCTACCGCCGAGGCCCTTGGCGGTAGGGTTGACAGTAGAGGCTGATAGACGTCGGTTGTTGCTGACGTGGCTAGAGTGCACCTACCATCAGAGAAGGCCACAACAGGTTGAAGTACCCTACCGCCAATGTATCCGGTGGTAGGATTCAAACCCCCCACCCCCAAAACCCCGAGCTCTAGGTCGTTCTGTTCCAGAAACTGTTTTTTTTTGCAGTCAGGTATGCAACCCTACCGCCAGAGTGCCCGGCGGTAGCCTGTAGTACCCTACCTCCAGCTACCTCAGCAATAGGTGTCGAAGAGGGGAAATCTGTATTGTTCTCGGAAGTGGGTTATATTTTACGGTAGGTGTGCAACCCTACCGCCGGAGACCCTGGTATGTGTCCCCTTTGAATTTTAGTTCCTTTCCTCCAAAACTTGATAATTTCAATTAAAAAATTTCACCACAATAATATAGTTTGTGAATCAAAATATTAGGATATCACACATCATAATATGCATCACACACCGATAAAAAGGATAGTTCAACATATCAAACATAGCAAATAGGTTTACATGTCCAAGATAACAAATAGTTTAGCAATTCAACGATAACAAGTAGCTCAACCTAGCTAACAATTTCTCATTCAGCTCACATAAAGCAAGTACTTCTACATGGTCATATCACTTGGTCTTCCTCCCCCTCTTGCCGGTGCACTCGTCATTCCTCTTGGAGCGAATCTCTTGCGTTGTTTTTTTCGTAGTTTGTGCCACGGGAGGTGTCACGCAAAGAAGAAGCAAGGCTGTCCTGGCGGCGAGCAAAAGCTATTTGTTAAACGTTGGATTTGGGGATCTTAAGAACAATTAGATGACCCCTTGCGCCAATGGCACAAAGGGTGAGAGCAAACCAAGTATTCAAACCATAAACATAAGATTTGTTTAAAGACTGATAAAGAAATAGATACTTAGATAGCATGTTAATACATAGTGATATATGAACAGATTAACATTATCGACATAGGAAATAAGTATCTTAAAAGTGGACAGATATAAAAAATAGACAACACTATTATGCCTCAAAAGTAATTGAGGCTGTGATTTTTAATTCCAACAATCCATGTATCTTGTATATAGGGCACTATGGGAGTACAATTTTGTTTAATATCAAAGCAGACTTGAAGAGCCTCACGGATGCTGATACTAGTTCATAATACTCATGTATCAACCGTACTTCTGCAGCATCTATGGAAAAAAGAAAAGATAAGCTAAATCCTTAGCATTACAATACTCCCAGGTCTGTATATTGTTAAAACAGGGACTGCCTTAGTAAGTAGGATACAAACTAAACATGGACAATGAAGGCTTGATTTTGAAAAATACTGCTAGAATTCATATGCATGATCCAGAAAAGTACATCATAGGATGACATATATTTTGTCATCAAGCAATAGTAATAGAAAGAAAAATTACATTACATAATTGGAATGAGTACGATCTCGCTGTCTCATCAAATCAAGAAATAAATACATTGTTAAAGTGCAATGATTACCACACACTTATGCAAGATCACGATGAAAGGGGAATGCTATCTTTAACACTCCCGGTAAAGAAGTTTAACTTTTATTACATGAAATGGAACAAATGTACTGGTAACTAAGCATGATTGCAAGGATAGAACACAACCACTCTAGTAAACAGGATTAGAAGGAAATGATGCCTACTTTCATATGCTTGCCTATGTGGCTTACATGAATACTGTACAGGTTGAGGCCAGTATGTGCCGTTCCATGCATATGCAGATGATTTACCTGCATAAAGTAAGACATATCTTCAATCAAGATCAACAGAAGAAAAAGTACACTAAATATCTTTAACTCTTGAAGCTTAGACCATTCAGGAGGCCTCTCATCAATATCCTGAGTAAAGCGTGTCAGGCAGATGAAGGCAGACAAATGGATCTTGGTTCTAAATTTGTGGAAGCTATCCTATTGCATCATATTTTGTCTCTTCAGCTAAAGCTCAGTAAAGGCATCCATGTCCTCATTTGATAAAATAATCTGGTGTTTTTTACCTCTCTGTTCTCTCAAGGATATTTCTCTGCATATAAGAAACAACATGTACCTACAGAATCGCTTAGATAAGAACGGCTTGATAAGAATGCATTGCAGCAAACGTAGAACGCCAACTTCCAATAAGCGAAAACTGAACTTGCGACTCTCTGTTATCTGTTTTCAGTTAACTATAAACTCTGTACCTAGACGCAAAGAGCTTACAAGCTGAAAGAATTAAGCCTACTGGCCATAAAGGTACATGCACAGACTGGAACAACTAGTTGAAACTCTTTTGTTCATTACTTCATAACTGAAACCGAAGAAGAAAATAAGTTGTCATTTTTTTTACTTATAACACTCCCTCTCAGCGAATCCCCTGGTTTAGAGGTTATTTTTCTTTTTTCAGAATTTGATGGCAAACTTGAACTGTACCAAGAAAGGATTAGCATTGGTAGCAACCTTGCAATGCAATGAAGGAAAAAATCAAATTAGTAGAAAACCTATAGAAGCTTCAGTGAGCCTTCGTACAAACAAAATGGTTTAATTTGGCACCCCTTAGATTATTGGAGTACTAAACAATACAAAGTAGGACACTAAGAATTGCATAGACTCGAAAACTGAAACTCATAACAAGCTAACAACAGACGTGCACTTGCATAATACTCCCTCCGTAAACTAATGTAAGAGCGTTTAATCACTACTTTAGTAATCTAAACGTTCTTATATTAGTTTACAAAGGGGGTATGTCTCAAGTGGCACCTGACTCTGAATCTTCTAGAGATTTAAGCCTTAGCCAGTGTGCATAAAAGAAATGAAGATAAGGCAGAAGAAATAATCAGTTATGTGCTTCTTAGTAATTGCTTGATTCCAAGAAGACCAAATATGTAGAAGGAGGACTCTAGGTCAAGGTTCTGGATAATGGGTGAACATAAGTCTACAGTACTATGTGCTTCTTGTAAACAATATGTTTTCTGCTTTAATGGTTTAGAACTCGCCTAAACAAAATAAAAGCAACACATAAAACCTGGCTATAAAATGCAGTTCAAACAAAGCAAACAACATGAAGCAATAAGAATAAAACAAAACCAATATGGCAATATATTGGAACAGCTAGGATCGCATTTGCAAAGTTTTATTGTTGTCTGTCTTCTTAATGAAGTTTCAATGACAGAGAGATTCAACCTGGAGTCAACTATCTGAAATAAATTAATACAACAAGTCAAATAATAGTCCTGATGGGATGCACCTTGGATTAACTTAACAGGGACCATCTAGCACCGTGCAATGGACTAGCAGACATGTGGAATTGATGAGAGAATGAAAAATAGGTATACGAGACAGTGAAGATCGATGTGAGATGTCGCAGTAAATCGGTCAGAGAAACAAGCCCAAGCACCTTCTAGAGCAGCGAGTGAGCTCGTCGATGAAGCTGGAGTTGCAACCTGGTGTTCCTGTAGAAAAAGAGAACGACGGTGTTATCTCTGTGTGCATATTTTAGATGAAATTGCTCCGGAAGAACCTAATTTCAGTGAAGGAAAACTGTAGCCATAGATCTGGATATGAATTTTGTGTTCAATACTCTGTAATTTGATTCTCTGTTTATGGAATATATGAATTTAGAAATGGCAGCTGCAGCTATGTTGCCACTATTTCCCGGCGGTTCTGAGGATGATATGGACATGCACAAATGAAAAGAGAAATGAGGTCTCCGAAGGTAAACAAACGATGGAAACACACATATGGATAATTATATTCCTTTTTAGCAACTGGTGAACTAACAACAAGTCAAGTCACCAAATAAATCTACAATCCATACTTATTTGCTTGATGTAGGCATAAACTGCTGCCCATCAAGCTTCATGTTGAATACTTCTTTCGATCCATATTACTTGTCGCTCAAACATATAGATGGACCATATTAAGATAGCACCTTGTATGCATAGAATGGACCATATTTTGAGTATATGAACAGTCAGTTCATTTAGTTTTCCTGCTATCAGAATAAGACCATGAAATAAAATCAACTTTGAAGACCTGAGAGCATCTCTAGCCGCGCCCTCAATAGGTCCTCCCCAGGCGTTTTTGTCGCGCCGGCGCCCAAAAAACGGCCCAGTCGCGTCCTCAGAAGCTCGTTTTTCGCCGGCTCGGGTCGAAACTGGTGCCGACGGACCCAGGCCGAACCCGGCGCCCTGGGGGGCGCCTGGGGCGCCGGCACAAGCGAAAAGGGCGCGTGGGTCCGCCCTGTCGGCGAGTCGAGGGCCTCTTGCCGCCGTTTTTTTCCGCTTTTCCCCCACTTCCCTCCCATACTCTTCCTTCCTCCCGCCAATCTCCCTCCCGCTCGCCTCCCAGCCGGCCGCCATGCCCCCGAAGAAGTACGTCGTCCCCCGCGCGGCGGCAACCGCGACCGCCTCCGTCGCCCAGCCGAAGCAGAGGAAGCCGAGGGCGCTGCCGACCAAGCCACCAGGCATGTCAAACGCCGAGTGGAGGACGGAAGTTCAGCGACGGGAGGCTGTCACCGCCGACCGGCAGAACAAGGCCATCGCCAAGAAGGCCCGCGACAACGCGGTGCGCGCGGCTGCGGCTGCCTCATCGGCGGACCAAGCCGAGGCCGAGGCGACTCGCGCGGGGATGATGAATCCACCCGGAAGCCACGCCCAGTACGCGCCCTGGGGCCAGCAAGGCGTCGGCTCTCCGCAGCCATGGGGATCGCCCTCGCCGGGCTACGCCGACGGGGACGCGCACGGTGGGTTCAACCCAAACGTCACCTTCCCCCATGGATACTCGGCCCAGCGCACGCCCTCTCCCGCCTTCGCCGGCGTGCAGTACCCTCCATACAACTACTCGCCACCCGCCTACGCTTCCTCCCCGACGCTCCTGCTACGCCGTGACCCGCTGCCTTTTGTGAGCAGGAACGACCAAGTTCAAATTTTTCGCGTTCTGGAGGCGGCGCCTGGGGGCATGACTATGAGCTAGGTCGCCCTCAGGGGCCGAATTAGCGCCGGTTCACCCTCAGACCTTTTTTTTTAGCGCCCTGGGGGGCGAACGGCTGGAGATGCTCTGAGGCTGCTGCCGCCCGCTGGCCGGCGTCTCTCACTCGCCGGTGTCCGTGGCGTTGACACCATGGGCATCCGGGCCACTTTACCGCCTCAAGGCTTGATTTGAGAAAACCAAACTTGGGCCCCTGCCTTATCTGGACCAGCCCAACCACGAGCCTCTCGGTCCATCCATCCCAGGCCACATCTGGTTGCTTCGGCTCTCCCTCCCACCACCGTCCTCGGCTCCCCGGAGATCCCGCCGTCGCCGTCTCCGTCGCCGTCGCCGCCACCGGCCCGTGTTGGTGCCGCCTCGGCTGGCTCTTGCAACTTGGAAGGGCTGGTAACACCGCCCCTGCCGCCTCCTCCCTCCCCGCCAGTCCCCGCGCCCGCGGCAAGCGCTCCTCGGCGCCCCTCCTCCTGCCGTCGGATCCCCTCGCCGTGAGTTCCGTGCTCCCTTCATTCTGATCTCCTAGCGTCCTCATAATCCGTTTGTCCCTGATGGAGGCTAGGGTTAACTAATCCTTCGACGTTTGGTTAGTTTGATTGGTGGAACGCTCTGCTGTTTATGCTGCCGTGCCCCGTCGTATTAGGGTTCAATTCGATGTCCAGTTCATTCGGTTCAGTTTCATGCAATGCTAAATATTACAAGATGGACATTCTACCATGCTGTGTTGTTATGCCATGCTCTATCTGTTTTGATTTGATGTGTGGTTCGAATTTCATATCAACGGCACCTCTGTCCCATACTTCTTTTTATGTCGAAAACAATGCAGTCTTCTGTGGATAGTTTGCTGCGCTGGTTAATTTTCAGCCCAAGGATGCATATTGTTTCAATGAGTCAAGTCCCGCTGCCATCATGAGCAGCTTCTCTGATGGTTGTTGAGCAGGGGAATGTTTTGTTCGCTTTGTCCGTTGTCATGTGGCAACAATTCTTCGTTCTAGATTATTGTTTTGTTTCTTATGTTTCTTGTACATGTGATGATTCGTAGGTAGCAGCTGCTTGGCGGTGGACAGGGCAAGATGTCTGGCAATGTGAGTTGCTCCTACTCGTAATTCTTTTTTTGTCTGTAGAGAACCCAGTGTGGTGCATTTGAGGATTTTGAGCTGATCTTCTGCTTGTTATGATGCGTAGCCTGCAGGTGTGGATAACACTTTCCGTAGGAAATTTGATAAGGAGGAGTACTTGGAGCGAGCTCGACAGAGAGAGCGGGATGAGAAGGTCCTCCACGATCTCCTACTGTTTTTTGAAAAGTAAACATAATCATATTCATATTCATATGTCTCTCTTGTTCAATACAGTGCTGACATTTGTTCTGTCTTTGTCCCTTGGTTATGCAGGATGAAGCCCGGAGAGGCAAGGGTATGCACTCCGTCTAAAGTTATTAATTCTATTAATTCTGCAGCCTTACTGTTATGATCATGCAATACTGAATTATTTCCTCTACAAACGTCAGACAGGGGCCCTCCTGTGCAAAGACAGCCTTTGAAGCATAGGGATTATGAAGTTGATCTTGAGTCTCGTCTTGGTAAAACCCAGGTTTGTCAGATCATATAGGTTTCAAATAATGTTTCTTATTATGTTTTTCCATGTTTCGTCATTGTTGTATAACCTGTGAACCCAATTGGGTGTGATTCCTCGATTTCTTCTTATGTATATCTGTAATGCCTCGCGTGGTGCATTTTGAAGTTCCTTATTTAGGTTAATTTGCAACCTAGTATCTGAGACTTCATGTTTATGCTTGATTTGAATTATTGGATGTTGATTTGTGGGTATTGGGTGTTTTAGTATGTCATGGCATTGTGTGTTCTTTATGCTGCTATTTTCCCAGAGTCTGTCAAACAGCCGTATATGCTTACTGTTGTGTTTGGCAGTTGTAGACAGACACCATACTAAATTAACTTAAAATCATCTATGCCAGTATATATATTGAAAGAAAGTAGCGAGTCCCCCTTCAGCTAAGCTCGTTAAGAATTGGATGCTTTATTTGCATAACATTTTAATTATGGTACAGTTTACCATGTTCATGATGTTTGTTTATCTTGTCCTCATGAAATTTGAATTTTAGTCGATCAAGGGCCAAAAAGGATACAAATGTCATCATGGCATTTCATTGTTCATCCGACCTTACCAGTCAAGTAGATGCGCCCTTGTATATATAGTCAGAATACAGAAAATGTACTCAAGAATATATATGCAGTTTCTGTGCATGTACTATAATCTTGCCATGGCTAGTCTTAATTTGATGCTTTCTGCAATTCATGGAAAGACCAACAGGCCAGCCATGTTTCAGGTTCAACTGCATCTGCATCCATGCTCTCTGGTGACATATAATTTGGCCTGTAATGAACCTGCTGAAATGAAAGCGGGGAGGGTTCCCTGACTTTTCTTGTAAATTTGGGGAAGCTGAACTGAGACCTTGTCAGTATCCTGCTCCCTGTTTCATTTGTGTTGGATGTCCAATCATTCCATGACGTCCACTTTGGAAAGCAAAAAGGATTAATTGCATCTTGCATTGCTTGGATACATATATATTGAATTCGAACCACAAACACAATCCAAACATCTTGCATTGCTAGCATGGTTATGATTGGAGTGCTGAGCGAGCAACTAGCTTGTAGTTTTGGTCGGATGGATTCAGAGCCTCAGGTGCTGGAGCAGAGAGTTGCTGTCAAGGCCCTTGGCCCTGTAGCGCCGGACCAGTTCCGCCATGGTGGTGCTCCTGTACCGCGCCTCGCCGTTGGTGACAATTGGCTGTAGCACTCTTGTGGACGTGGCCGCACCCTGCCGCCGGAAGAAGCAGGCCACGAAGACGCGAGGCCTGACACTCTTGGCCACCATGCGGTGCTCCACGCTCCTGAACTTGCTGTTGGAGACGAGCTGCAGGAAGTCCCCGACGTTCACCACCAGCACGCCTGCCACTGCCGGCACGTCCACCCAGACGACATCCGACATCTTCTTGTCATCTTCCTGTAGTCCGTCGACGAGCACCTGGAAGCCGCCCACAGCGTCCTGGAGGACCACGGTCAGGAAGCAGGGGTCGGAGTGGGCGGTAGTGCCCAACGTCAGGTGCGGCTCTGGGCAGGATGGGTAGTAGTGGCTAGCGAGCCCCTCCAGGCACGCAGCGTCCTCCTCCAGGTGCTCACGGCGGAGGCCCAGTGCCTTCGACAACAGCTCGAGCAGGGTGCGGCCCAGCTGCTGCACCAACCTCATGTACTTGGGCGCTATGGTCCTGCACGCGGGCGGTATCTCCTCGGACGGTGTCGACTCCGGCGCTGTCTCCATGAAAAGGGTGTCGTGCCAGTTGGCCGCTGGCGACCGGAACAGGTCGAAGTTGCTCTGGTACCTCACGCGCCGGCGAGAGTCCCGGCTGTAGTAGGGCGCCTTGGCCTTCACCGGCTCCTCGTGAAAGCCCCGCAACGCTGCAAGCATCTCTGACATGGCCGCCTTGGGCACGCCATGGTTCACCACCTGGAAGAAGCCCACCATCTCCGCAGCCACCTTCACCGCGGTGACCAGCTCAGCTCGCTCGGATGGTGTAGTAGTAGTAGTAGCACCCATGGCAGCCGCGAGACTGATGACCGGGATGGTAAAGTGGTGCTCATGATCTGCATGCAAATGGTGGAGGGGGAGGGGGTGGTGGAAGATGGAGGTGATGGTGGTGACGCCCGTGTCGACGAGGCCCTTGACGCCGGCCTTGGTGTTGTCGAAGGCCTTAAGGGCACGAAGGCGATCGGAGTCGGAGGCCATCAATTGTTGCACTACTCCACTGGATGAGGATTGCTGCTCCTTTAAAGGAACTCTGGGCCGGTGCAAATTGTGCGAGATTGAAAAGCTCGATCCACTATATATTAATTCTCTTCATTACCTATCTCTTCTCAACTGCTATGCAAGAGACTACCTAACTTGCAGTTCTTTATGTAATCATTGCGGTGGTTGATCCATTATTGTTTCTTTATCATTTTCCGAAAAGAAAAAGAAAACATGGTTCCCTGTCAAAGACCAGGCTCGAATGGTAAATTCACTAGTTCGAGTTAGCCAAATAAGAAGAATATAATAGCCAAGGCCTTACGAAGAGCGGACTTTTATAGTGTTCTGTAAGGGTGTCGCTAGATTGACTCTACTGGAGAACTCCTTTCAGTAGTACTGCCGTTGTGCTGTATTAGGAGTCTAGGACAATGATTAACAGTTTGATATTACCAGCACATGACTAGGACAATGATTAACAGTTTGATATTACCAGCACATGATAAGAAGAAGTATGAATGAGCATTGCAAAAGATGAGTAACTTAAGTCCACGTATGAATGTTTTATTTGTATAGGTGGCTCGGTTTGGTCATTTACTCATTTATCATCGATAAGCTGTTTTTTTAGTTCGCTATAAAACAATCTGTATAGATAAAATAGACGCTCTATTACGTAAATGTATTACTAACCATATTATTTTGCCTCCTTTTCAGGTGGTAACCCCAATCGCACCTTTGAGTCAGCAGGTTTGTCCCAAAATCTCACAGGGCTTGTTATTTTAGATAAGAAATGGCAATGTTTGTAAAATACTAAAATTTCCAGTTTGTCTTACTTGATAGACATTCTGCCAGAGTATGTGATTCCTTGTTGTTTGTTCGTTGTACTCCCTCCGTAAACAAATATAAGAGCGTTTAGATCACTACTTTGGTGATCTAAATGCTCTTATATTTCTTTACAGAGGGAGTACTTGAGAACTCTGTGGGGTCTTGATTCAGAAGACCTGTTGTATGTGTTGTTCTTTAGATTTTGGTCTCATGTTTCCACAATCAGTCATTACTCACTAGTGTCCGATTCATCACTTGCTTGATCTTCTTTAACATACCAATGCATGATATTTAGAACAATACTATTGCTACATAATTTATCTTGCTTGCCATTGGATTGGAGAACGATGCAAATATTAATGATTAACTAGATATTGTTCATGCTCAGTTTATCGCACAAAAGCTTGTTCTCAGTTTACCAACTTTCTGGCAGGCTGGATACTACTGTTCAGTATGTGAGTGTGTTGTTAAAGATTCAGCCAACTATTTGGATCATATAAATGGCAAGAAGCGTAAGTACCTGCAAACTCTATTTTAAGTTCAGTTGGTCTAGCAAACTTGCCTATCATCAGTTTCATGTTTTATGGTTTGAACATTTGACAGATCAGCGAGCATTGGGCATGTCTATGCGTGTTGAAAGGGCATCACTCGAACAGGTAAAAAAATGAAGCTTGTCCTTTGGACCCGAGTCCATCTAATAATTAAAATCATTATTCATCATGCGCTGGTTATTTCGTTGGTTTATCATCTCATCTCGAATTGAAAATGAAAATCTTCGAGTTATCTAAGCCAAGTGGACAGCTGCTTGCGTGGTTACCTTCCATATGTTTCAATGTTAGTAACTCTTTCTGCCCGCAGGTTCAAAAACGGTTTGAGGCACTTAAGAAGAGGAAGGACCCAGCCAGCTTCAGTGAACAAGGTGATGCAATGCGAAAACATCATCTAGGATGTCATTTCTCCTCTCTATTCATTGTCCACGGAATTGTCTACCACATTGCTGTCTGAAATTTAAAATTGGCTTCTTGGCCTTTTCTTCAGATTTGGATGAGAGAATATGGAAACAGCAGCAAGAGGAGGAGGAGAAGAAGCGTCAACGCAGAGAAAAGAAGAAAGAAAAGAAGGTATAAGTACAATCTTTTATGTGTGCCTATGTGTATGTAATTTCCTGTTTCTACTAGGTACGTGTTTTCCATTGAACACGAGACTTGACTTGCAGTCTGTCAGTTTATTGAGCTGTTGAGAATTGTAATGACATGGTATGATTTGGTTTCAGAAAGAGCAGGCTGGCCAGAATGAACCTGAGGACATTGATCCTGATGTTGCTGCTATGATGGGCTTTGGCGGGTTCGGCACCTCATCAAAGAAGTGAAAATTGGTTCTTCATTCCGTTGGTCTGTGGCTGGTGAAGACGTCGCCGTGACCCTGTGCACCTGGATCTCAGCGTAGGTCAGGCACAGCTCTGATGCAGAGCCGCAGTGCTGTGATTAGTGTAGTACTGGAGCCTTGTTTGCAACCGCTACCTGATAATGTCAGCGAAAGGATACTTGATGCTGGAACAATTCAGCTTCTGTAATTTGTGACCGTGATCATTTGTGAGAAATGAGACGACTATTTCGTCTAGATGCTGCTGTATCATTTGAGAGGCATTTTATCTTTGAGAAATGAGATAACTAATTCGTTTACACGCTGTTGTTGTATCAGCTTGCGAGAAAAGCAAATGCTCTGTTTGCAGGCTGTTTGTTGTCTTATTCTCCCATATTCTCCGTTTTGGAAAAGAAAGAGAAAAAATAAGTTTGCATGCTGATGGGCTAAAAGATACACTAGAAAAGATATATATTTGTGCCAATTTCTAGTTCAAACAAAGTGATTCATGGTCTAGTCCTCTAAATCAACTCGGGAACAAGATAACAACGTGAAGTTAGCGCGTAAACGCTACATTCAGGGCACGCGGACTGCTGGTTGGCGACTTAGAAGAAAGGCCAATTCGAAAACATGGCCAATTCGAAAACATGTCTCTCGTTCAGGTTCAGGGTCACAGCTGACAGCTTTACTCGCTGAATCGTCAAACGAGATCACCTTCAGGAGCTGTCCAACAAGTGGGCGCATCCATCCTACTGTTCCACGAGTGTCGGGCAGATGGCGACCTCGCCTCGCCTGGTTCTACTAGTGGTCTAGTACTAGTCTGCATCCTTGACATTTCTCTTGTGCACCTACTTAGATACTCCCTTCCCTCCATAATGTAGTATGCCCACGTTTTCTGAGATTCAAATTTAACCAGCTAGATCGACTGCGGTGGAAGCAAAAATTATATCACTGGATTCATATTTTAACTTAGATCTCAGGAGGCGCAGACCCACTACATTGTCAAATGAAGGGAGTAGATACTAGTGAGTCGTAATCAAGCCTCCCCTTGGCTGACAGGACCGCCTCACCAGATAAACACGTACTACAGTAGTAGTATTGCGATACGACCGGAGCACAGCAGCACGCTCTTGCTGCACGCCGCGTGCGGTTCGAGCCAATCCAGTTAATCCAACCGGATGTACTACTACCTCTGTGTCTACATATAAGAGGGAGCAGGCGAGCGCGAGTGTGAAGCTAGTTTCAGTTCCCCGGTTTATATCTCAAGGTCCGGCTGGGATTTCAGACTCTTTTTTTTGAAACGGAGGCAAAAGATTTGCCTTGTATATTGATTAAGAAGAGTATAGAATTTTTGTTACAAGCCCCAAACTACTTAGGACTCACACTCCTGGTACAATAGTGCCCATTTTTTTTGCTCTGGTTAAAACCCAAAGTTTGATCTCACATCTAATGTTGTTGAGCAGGATTGTTGTTGGTGCATTCTTGTGTGTTCCAACCATTCCAAATGGTCCAACCGACAAGCATTGTAAGGGACGCCATGGCCTTCCCGTTTCGTCGGATCTCTTCGACCACCAATCACACTAACAGAGTCCTCTAGATGCCAATACTAAGTATCGAATTCAATCAATTGCAGCCAGTCGTCCACCATGTTCCAAAGACGGAGCGTGAACCAACATTTGTAGAAGAGGTGCGGACCGGATTCTTGGACTTGCTTGCAGAGTGGGCAAAGGTCGCAGTTAGGCAATCCTCCCTTGGCCAGTTGGTCGGCGGCCCAAATACGGTCTTGGTTAGCCAACCAAGAGAAGAACTTGACTTTGGGAGGGGCCCAAGCTTTCCATATCATGTGATCCATTGGAGAGAGGCGGAGGCTGTGGAGTAGTGCCCATTGTTTGCGTATTTCCACAAAATATTGTCTTCAACATGCTCATCAAGGTGGAAGCCTTGAATGGTCGCCCAGAGGGCCACAAATTGGTGGATGTGGTCCATGGTGAAGTTGGCCGAAACTTTGACTTTGGCAACCCAAGGCCCATTGTTGAGCGCCTCTCTTACCTTTCAATTTTTTGGCAATGAAGCCTTGAAAATGAGTGGAGCTATCTCCTTGGGCTTCCGGTTGTTAATCCATGAAGCCTGTCAGAAGGAGATTCTTGCTCCATTCCCTACGGTGATGGTGGTGGATGTGTAGAAGAGATTGAGGTCATGTTCATCGCAGGGGTTGCCCATGCCAACCCACAGTTTGGAAGGCTCTTTCCATTTAAACCATGGACATTTGAGTCTCAAAGCTCACGCAAACTTGTCTGCGTTGAGCACCCCAAGGCCTCCACACTCGTACGCACTACATACCAGTTCCCATTTTACTCTGCATTTCACTCCTGTTATCTTGTCCGAGCCAACCCAAAGGAAAGCTCTCTCCAATTTGTTGGTCCTGTGTAGGGTGCTCGAGGGAACGATGAGAGGCATAATGTAGTATGACACTTGGGAGGAGAGGACTGGTTTTACAAGGGCGGTGGGTCCAATGGCAGTGATGTTGCCACCATCCCAAGGAGTGAGCTTAGCTGCCACCTTGTCCTCCAAGAATTGAAAGTCCACTTTTTTCAGTTGCCATATCGAGATAGAGAGCCCCATGTATCTCATTGGGAAGGAGGATCTTTTGGTCGGCAGGTTATGAAGGATGGGTGTCAAGTTTATGTTGCCGCATCTGATGGGTACGGCTGAACTCTTCTGAAAGTTGGTTGCAAGGCCTGTGACCTTGCCAAAGCAGTGTAAAATCTGAGATAGCCGGTCAATGTCCCTCTTGATGGGCGCCATGAAAACCGCCGCGTCATCCGCATAGAGAGAGGCGAGGAAACCTCTTTTCTGCAAAAGGTCGATGATGTATTCCCATTTGATCGAATCTATAGCTTTGCAGATGTCCAGCTTGAAAAGGAGTGATGGGGTTTTTGCTCTTTTGAAGCCTCCGAGCAAGGTTTCTGATGTACATGAAGTTGTTGTGGATGCACCTTCTCTTGATGAATGCACTTTGCGCGTTCGAGGCAAGGGCGTTCATGTGATGGTGCAGTCTGTTCGCTAGGACTTCTGCAATGATCTTTGCAATGATGTGGATGAGGCTAATTGACCTATAATCCGGTATCCCCTCCGCGCCCTCCTTCTTGGCAAAAGTACCACATTGGCCAAATTAAGCCAATGAAGGTTGGCACTATGTGGATCCTCAAACAGACGGACCACTGCCATCATCTCCCCCTTCATCATTTGTCAACAAATCTGAAGAAAAGCCCGGTGAAACCCTGGGGCCTTGTCAGTGAGCATGTCATTGATCACCGTTTTAAGCTCCTCCTCAGAGATGGGGTCCTCATGATCTGACAGGACATGAGTCTCCATGTTGAGCTCGCCCCAGTTTAGGTCAAGGGACCTTAGTTCCCTCTCCCCAAAACCTCACTGAAATGATAACAAATGAGCTCCTCTTTTTTCTCATGTTTGGTGATCCACCCATGGTTGTGTTTGAGTCTGTGTATGTGATTTTGCGTCTTCGCGCATCAACCTTCCGGTGGAAGTATTTGGTGTTTGCATCACCCTCCTTCAGATTGGTCATTTTAGCACATTGATGCTTTCAAGCTCTCCCGATGACTAATAAGGAGATGACCCTCCTTTTTAACCTCTTGCAGAGGTCCATTTCTTTCAAGGATAATGCTCTGCTTTCCTGGGCTATGTCTAGGTGGAGGATGACCAGCGGAGCGCCATGAAGATGGACTTTTGATTTGAAAAAAGGTGTCCTACTCCACTCAGTGAGCCTGGTGCCCATTTTTTCAGATTGTGGTGTAGCACCTGGCAAGACTCAGAGTGTGAAGTTAGCTTCGCCCATGCCTTTTGAACCATGTCAGTGAGGCCCGGCATCGTGGTCCAAAAATTCTCAAACTTGAAGGAGCGAGGTCTCTGAGGGCCCTTGTCATCCGCGAGCAGGAGAGGACAATGGTGCGAAAGGGACAAAGAAAGTGGATGGAGGATGTGAGTGTTGAAGTGCATGTCCCAATCGGCGTTGCGGAATAAAGAGTTCAGTTTGTTCATCATAGTATTGGTCCTTTCGTTGCTCCAAGTGAATCACCGGTTCCGGAGGTGTATTTCTTTGAGATCACGACTGTGAATAGTGGCACATAAATGATTTATGCAGCTTCAGTTGACAGTTCTCTTGTTCTTATCTTGAGCGCATCACTCCGTCGATATTTGTCTTTGAAAAAAAATTGGCTTCTAGGAAGGGCAAGAGTTTGTGTCACAACTTTTGATGAACAGCCAGTCATGAAAAAAAAACTAACCATGTAGTTTTCCTCGGCATCACAATGATTAGCTTATTGCCGCGGCGTCACAACCTCTAGGAAACTAACCATGTAAATGTTGAAAGTGTAAATGACGTTCAATTGCGACAAACTAGCCACTTAAGTGTTAAAAGTGTAAACTATATGTTCAATTGCAACATACTAACAACATAAGTGTTAAAAGTGTAAACGACGTTCATTTGCAACAAACTAACCCTTAAAGTATTAAAATTGTAAACGATTGTCAATTGCAAGAAACTAAACATAAATATGGAAAATGTAAACCATGTTAAATTGCAAGAACTAACCACATAAATGTTCAAGTGTAAATGATGCTAAACTGCAATAAGTTAACCACAAAAATGTTAAAATCGCAAAGGATGCTAAACTGCAAGAAACTAACCATGGCAAATACACATGGGCTAGGAGCTATGCATATAATGAAGAGAACACATAGATCTACTAGGGTTCTGGTCCAGGCGCAGAGCTAGCACAAGACCTGGTCTGGCGAACTGGTCACCTCAGTCTTGCCCGGTCTAAATTCATTGTAGGGCTACACACCCGAATCATGATTTTTAGTTCTAGAAATGTCATGTCGCGTTCTAGAAAAGTAGTAGGTTGATGCTAACATGTAGATTGCTGGCATCAAGTCCGCATCCCATCGCATGCTGACATGCTCAACCCGCAGACCATCTCTGAGGCAGGCTTTGGGTTGATCGTCTTGTTAATGGCCAACGTTCGCATTTGTTGGTGGCATCATGGCCGGCATTCTTAAGGTTTGGCCATGTGGGCTAATGCAGAGGCAGCGTTGTGTGGTGCTCATCAAAGTTGGTTAACTTGAGTAGCCTTGAAGGATTCTTGGGAATTCGCATGGCTCGAATCAAGGTGTTGTATTCGGCAGAGCAACAAACTTTGGGATTATGACAAAGCAACAAACGGTGGGGTCCAATAGGCTAATATTTGGGATTGCGACGGAGCGACAGTGGGGGTCTGATAGGCGCTATGGAAACATATGCGGTTACAAACTTTTGTGAAAACATATGCCCATTTGAAATTTGCGAAAAAGAAAGGTATGTACTTATAGTTGCTAGCCTTTCATTCCGTTTATATGTGTATAGAACACAAACAAACATGATTTTCTCAGGAAATGGCAAGTACACACGTCATTCAGCAATCTATGTCTGGATTTGCATTTTGCATCATCACGATGAGAAGCCATAGTCATAAGCACATGCACGGTCAAAAAAAAATCCAATGGAACATGATGGACTATGGTGGCCCACCTCAGTTGAGTTGACACTGTCATAGGTATCAAGCGTAAGTATTATAGCAAATAGATGCTGTGATGTGTGTTGAAGTAGGGAGACCCAACAGCCAAAAAACCACCTCTCGGAATGAGCATCGAACCAGGTCACAGACAAGTAGTGGAGCGGTGAGGGGCAATGATCTTAGATGTCAGGATTTGGGATTTCAGCATAAGAGAGACAAAGCAGCAGAGAGAATGTGACATGGGCTCTTTCTTGTTCTATTTCGAGATCCGCATGTATATTTATTAAGGAGAAAGTTTACGACACGAAAGAATATGCATGCGGTCCATATAACACCAGAGAAGGCAGAGAGATGGAGACATGGGGTTTTGCTATTTTGTCCAGTGGAGATGCACCACCACACACATGAGCGAACACAGACAGGTTTGAATACGAATATACATCTGTAATTTCTTATGCGGTATTTTTCTTGCAGCTGTAGTTTTCTTGTAATTTTCTGCACTACTATGCCAAAAACATTGACGATGACGCACACAAACACCCAAAAAGTAAGATATGCCACTGCTGTTGAATTTTGTTCATCATATACAGGAGAACGCATCTAATACATGGGAAATGCATGCTCTCCTCAGAAATCATCTTTCTTCTACAACATACAGACACCATCGTATATTCAAGTCATATTTGAAATTGCTTGTGCTTGCTAAGGCGACTATCTACGTGTACAGCTGTGTAGGAGGAACTTCAATGTAACTCTTCCTAGCTGATACCTAATAAGCACACAATTTCTAGGAAGGCCACAGGTCCCATTGACAGTTTGGCAGCCCGTAGCTCAGCGGTCGGTTGATCCACACCTCCATGCTAGCTTTGAATTGAAGTGAGGCAAACTGGGATGTTGTTGCATTCTGTTTTCTTGATTGCTCCGTATGAGCTGCTTTGGTTCAAGAGGAGGTTGGTCGAGCCAGCTCCCTGTAATCTTTACGTATACTCCACAGGATCTCTGCGCACCGCCTCATGCTCGGCCGGTTCCTCTTCTTGGGAGCTAAGCATTGCAAGGCCAGCTCGTACATCTTCTCGATCGCCAGGTTGGTCGCGTCGTTCACTTCCAGATTCGGATCCAGTGTTAGTATCGCATCGCCCTTCGAGAATTTTTCCATTGCCTGTGCCCACCATAAATGGAGCACACTTATAATTAGCAAAACCAGATATATGGACAAGTCGTCGATCTTTATGAACTACTCCCTCTGTCCCAGAATATAAGAACATTTTTGACATTATGCTAGTGTCAAAAACGTTCTTATATTCTGGGACAGAGGGAGTATTGTACATATTTCATTTCATATTGACCATTAAAGGTACAAAGATAATGATAAGAATGGCACAAACTAACCCATTTTGCTGTGACACGTTCGACGATCGCCCTCTTTGGTTCGATCGGGCGCCTCCCAGTAACCAACTCCACTAGCAGCACTCCGAAGGAGTAGACATCACTCTTCTCAGTGAGCTGGTATGTTCTGAGATACTCTGGGTCAAGGTACCCTGCTGTTCCTTTGACTTGAGTAGAGACATGGGTGGCGTCAGTCGGAGCCAGTTTCGCAAATCCAAAGTCAGCGACCTTAGCTCGGCAGTTGTTTGTGAGAAGAATGTTTGAGGATTTGATGTCCCTGTGGATGACCGGCTGATCTGCATCGGTGAAATATATGGGTCAGAGTCTAACTGATTTGGTGGTTCTTCACAGGTCGTATATGTTTGTTTTTGGGGCATCTGCACGTCAGGCCCTAATAGTGCAACAAGTCATGGTTTTTCCCTTTTTGAATTGAGATATTTGACATAAAACCTCTGTGGTCATCTCCTATCACCAGTAATAGTTTTGGTCTAAATTTGGTTCGGAGAGTTGAATCTCAGTTTAAATAGAGGCTTTAATTCCTATTGGTACTAGGAAAATATCCTAGGCACTGGTTGTTGTGATGCAGCTATATCTTCCTTGTGAAGTTAAGCAAAAGCAGACCAAGTGCTCTGTTTTCTACTAAAGGATTCTGCAGCGTCATCATATCTGAACTAAATCAAGTTAGTGCTAGATTAAATTCTTAATGACCTTGCTTTAACTTCTTCTCGGGGTATCATTTCTGATCCAAACAAGTATTGGCCACCCAGTGTCCCAATATCATTTGCAAACCTTTCAGATGCAAGAACAAAACAACCAAAATAGGAAAAAAAATCCAAATAACCTGACAAACATGAAACCAAAATGCAAAGAAACATTAATAATTACTCTGCATTACCAGAGTAGGTGTGAAGATAGGTGACAGCGTGGGCCACATCGATCGCGATTTCCAACCTCACAGAGAACTCCAGGACTTTTCCATTCAGACCTGCACACGTCTAAACTCGGTAAGACGATAGAATTAGCAAAAACCATGGCACTTGTCATCCCCATAGGAGGAAAGGGCAGGATCCTATGATTGTTACCTTCAAGGTGCTCTCGAAGATTGCCATTGGGAACATACTCCACAATGATCAACTGCTCACCACCAAACTCAAGGAACCCATGGAACCGTACCAGATTCAGGTGCTCGATGCATCGCAGCGTCTCTATCTCGTTCCGGAACTCGTGGCCCATGTGCTTGTCATACATATTCTGGAACGAAAAGAAAACGAACATAGACATGTTATGCAACTGTCGCCAGGTTTTGAGAACTGATCGTATGTATAAGAAGTAAATGGTGCAAACCTTCTTGGCCCGTTTGACGGCGACGAGGGTGCCATCGCTGAGCTGACCCTTGTACACTGTCCCAGAACCACCCTGCCCAATCTTGAGGTTGGGCGAGAAGTTCTTCGTTGCTTTCTGAATCTCTGGTAAGGTGAACTTTCTGTCTCCAGGTATCTCCCTTTCTGAAGAATTCCTGAGGGTGGAGCCATACAGCCCTCTGGCTGATCTCCTGCTCTCGAAAGTGCTCCCGCTGGTAGAACCTTGAGAGCTCAGCGACTGCGAGTCTGCAGATTCATTCATAGGAAAGAACCGTCACATCTCAAGTTTACAGAGAGCCTAACGATGGTTCTTGTAAGCAAAGTGTTATTTGCATAGTGTCATGAATTTAACAGTATCCATTAATTCCAGGATGCATATATCGTAACGAATGTGAGTGGCACGCAGGAGGCTATCCTTGAAAGAGGGAAGGAATTCGCTAATGGTACTTTACGATGGGGTTTGCTTACTCTGTGAGTCGGAGAAAGAATTAGCAAATGATACGAACACTTTGAGCAAGATGGGTTCCGGTCATGATCAAATCACGACAAATCAAATGGAACAAGTGGAAAATAATACGTACTACTCTCTTTGTTCACAAATATAAGATACTTTAATATTTCAATATGGACTAAGTAGGGACCGAAATGAGTGAACACACGCTAAAACGTATCTATATACACCCGATTCACAAAAAAGTTAATCAGAGAGAGTAGTAATTAGAAAAGTACTCCATCTATCCGGAAATACTTGTTCTATAAATGATTGACAAGTATTTTCGGACGGAGGAAGTACAACCTGATGGTGATGGAGAGTGTGTTGTAGACATCTGATTAAACTAAGGCTCAAGAGGAGAATGCTGCATCTTGTGCTGTTATTGCCGTACACATCAGTACACAAAACAGTGCACCTGCAAAGATCCGATCCTAGAAAGACGTAGTACGTACAACCGAGTTATAAAAAGCAAAGCTGAAGTACAATCGTACGCGTTGACCAGGCACGGTTGACAAATAACATGTCACAATTAGAAGACGAAGAAGAAGAGAAAAATGGCATCGTGGGATCAGAAGGGCAGAGAGGCCACCGGAGAAGAGGTCGAGGGAAGGCGCGTGCGCACGTACGTTGGTGGGAGGCGTCGGAGTCGACGTCGGAGAGGGAGGTCTCCGGCGAGCGCGCGTCCCCGGGGGCGAAGCAGGAGCGGAAGGCGTCGAGGAAGGCGGCGGCCCCGCGGCCGCTGCTGCCGGACGAACGCTCGGACGAGGCCGTGGTGGTGGCGACCGAGTAGCGGGAGAGGTCGTCGCTGGCGCTGGCGCTGGCGCCGGCGCCGATGAGGTCGCTCATCGGCCTCCTCCTGGGCGCCGAGCCGGCGTTGCTGCTGCTGCTACCGCTCCTCATCGAGGTGGCGTGGCGAGGCGGCAGCCGCGGAGAGGAGAGGGGAGGAGCGGGACGACGCGCTCGCTCGCTACTGCCGCGGAAAGCGGCGGCTTTGATGGACGAGGATTGATTAGTTGGGCGCGTCAAGGTGGACTAATTCAGGACTTGCGAGGGAGAGAAGACCCGTAGACGTGGACCACGGCTGCATGTAGGACTAGTCCCCCGCTAGAAAGGTTTTTTTTTTCTAAAGAGAATCTCAACAAGTCGATTGCATCCATGCGGAAAACCGGGCCAAAAACCGAACAAATAACAAGGATAAAAGAAGAAGAGACAAAGAAATGGGTACCCATGACAAAGCACGGCGTAGCTAGCAGACAAAACAGACTCCATCATGAATGGCGCAAATAGATCACGGGTGTCGTCGAAAGATCACAATGCCAAGACTTTGCAAACAGACGATGGCACCGGCGTGCGTATCCGAACCCCAAGGTGCAACACAGGAGTATCCATAGTCGACGAGTGTCATAGCATGACCATATGCTCCAGCCTCCAGAACAATTGGAGCAATGCAAGTCAGGAGAGCAGCGATGAACACGAACCTTGAATGGGAACTCCGCCACGGGAAATCAAAACTATTAGCAAATCCGGGAGGCATCTTGTGCCATCATTGAGAAAAAGATGAACAGAGTCAACACCAAGAGCACGAAGCTTGTCATCTTGAGCAAGCATCAGCAGGGACTAGACAACACACAATAGGTAGGGTGGATGGATGACGGCAAAGGGCTCCGAGATGACGCCTTCAAGAAGGTAAATGATGTCCATGGACAACGTCGTCAATGAAATATCGTCCGGAGCCCATACCGAGTGGATCAGGTACAACTCAAGGACCATGCCCCTAGGAAGATAAGCAACGCGAGATTGGAGTTGTCGTGACCGTCTAACGCCGGAATCAACGAGGATTTCTCCCGGAGCAAGTACCAGATGCAGGCCTGCGTCGAGGCACCAGGTTAGAGCAGCCACAGAGGTTGCAGATGATGACCGGCGAGCTGCCATCCAATGGGAGTCGACGAGATGGTGGACGTGTGTCGATGGAGGGAGCATGGCAAGAGGAGGCGAGGGGTGACCAGAGGTGCTTGTCGAGGCAGTGATGTACATGGAGACGGTAGGTGGAGAGCCGAGGCGTGGATAACCGCCGAGAACGAGGCTCCCGGGAGGAGATCCAACATTGAGCTGAATACGACGAGATCCTAGTGAAGTTGCGTTGTCGGAGAGCCATAACCCTACGGTAGATGGTAGGAGGGGTTGGCGACCACATGGAGGACCCGTGGGTGCGGAGGAGGTCGTCGTGGGTGTGGGCTTGTTAAGTGACTAGATGCCTGGTTTGGTCGGTTCGCTTCGCTTCGATGCAAGTAAATCAAGAGAAAAATCAAAAGTGAATCGCCTACATGGCACATGCAGTAGAAAAAACAAGAAAACACCTAAAAACAAGGAAAATAAATGGGGTAACTTATGACACAAATTTGTTTAAACAGTTTTTTTAAAGGGGGCTACACCGGCCTTTGCATCAAGCGATGCACACACCCTTCCCTCAAAAAGTGATGCACACACCCACTTGATTAAACTGGGTAAAGTGTAAAAAAACTGCTAAATGAGGTGAACGATGTCACAAATGTGAAATTAAAGGGTAAAAAATGGAATTCACTGCGATAGTAGAGACGAAAGTGATTGGCCGGAAAAACTAATTTACAGCACATATATGACTAGTGATGGGGAACCTAAAATCGTGCTAGAGGTGCAGCATGGGTCACCGGTCGTGGATGAGCTAGCGGGACAAGCTAGCGTTGCCGTGTGGAGCAGGAAACGTAGGTACTACGTGTGGAGTGGAGCCAAAGCGAGTCGGTCGGTCAGTCAGTCCAATTTGGTTGGAACTTGGAAGTCGACGGTGTGCCGGCACCTAGTATTAGTGGCGGAAGTACTGTAGAAGAAAGCGTGACTTGAGAGCTTGGACACCGCATGCAGCGACCGGTCAACAGTCAGCAGCAGGCTGGGCTCTGGCTGGTAGGCAATGTTGCCCGCTGGCTGCAGTGCGGTTGTGCGTGAGTTAGAGCATCTGCGGCCGAACGTCTCAAACCATCTTTCATACATTTGTGAACGCGTCCGATCAGAAAAGAAAAAAAAACGTGATTCAACCAGACCCCTCATATATATCATCCTTATACATTCTGACTATCCGCAAACTTTGATATCCATATCAAATATGAAAAGGATATGAAGGCTCGCGGACGCGCCTGGCCGGCCGATGGCGTGCGCACAAGGCGCAGGTAAAGTCGTGCCGGCGCCGCGTGCTCCTGACGTAAACGTAGCTACAGATCGATCGCCTATTCGCCTTTGGTTTGGTCTGGTTTGGAGCTGGGAGTTGGAGCTACACGGACGGACGGGCGGACGGACGGAAGCACGGAGCGAAGCATGCGTCCATCCGCACTTGACCCTGTTGCACGAGGTTGCAACTTGCAAAGCACGCGGCCGGCCGGCCGGGCGGTCGATGCATGCAGGCCTGGCCGGCGTACGTACGTACGTACGCCGCAGGACGCACCGCGGCGCTAAAAAAGTCGTGGCGGAGCCGGGTGTTGTTGAATCAGTCGAAAAGAGATCCGACGTCTAGAAGACGTAAAGGGACAAGCCACCGACTTGCCTTCCAATCACTCCCCATTGTGAAGAACTAGGAGCGCCACAGTCGCCGCCAAGGGCATCCAACCGCCAAGGGAACGTTGTGATGAAAGTGAGCTGCTGGTCGCACCCAAGGGCAATGTTCCCCTGCACAAGACATCACACAACCAACAACGAAGTAATGGCCACAAGACGACGGCCCCTATGAGGTACCGACTTCAATGGCCCCGTCGCCGTTCGATTGAAAGGTGTGGAAGCACGTTGGAGGACAAGGTGTGGAAGCTTCACTATCACACTCCACAAAGAAAAAATGATGACCAAAGGCGACGCCGTCATCAACGTGGACAACCCAACACAAGGCCTTTGCTTGAAGTATCACAACCCTGACCTTGTGTTGCTACACCTACCACGAATCCGTCAAACGCATGAGTGCGGAACCCGCCAACCCTCCGACCACACCATTGCTTGCGAATTCACCAAATCCAGACTGAGGCGACCTTGTAAGGAGGTCAAAACCCCAGCCTCTGCATTATTGTGAAGCACCCGATCATTCTTATCAGAACATACCACAATCCACAAATGAGCAATTAAAAGATATGAAATTAACACCTACGACTAAGTCAATTTTTTCACATCAAAAGCTTCCAAAAGGGGTAGACGTGAATTGTCACCCAGCACCACATGTTGTTGACGTACTCCACCAGAGTAGGAAGCATTTTTTTAATCGAAATGGAGGCAAAAGTTTTGCCTTATCTCACTAATAAAGAAGAAGAGAATTGTCCGGTTAATTATGAAAAACTAGGGCCTCGGCCCCCTCAGCCCCTCCCGCGTCGCTCTCGCGAGGCGACGGGGAGGGAATCCTAGCGTGCCGCCGCCGGGTCGTTCCCCTCTTCCTTCCCCATCCCTTTTCGCCGCCTGGTGGCTCAGTTGGGCAAAGCTTGGCCGGAGCCGGCAGCAGCGGGGCGGCTTCTTCCCCTCTCGTGCGGGGGGCGGCGCGGGAGAAAATGCTACAACCCACGAAGGGGCACCACCAGCCAACCTGGCTACCCACACATGCCACCGAGAGAGGAGCACCGTCGAGGCAGACTACAGGTGTGATCATCATCACTCCTCTGTGAGATAGCGACTTTGAGTTCACCGCAAACCCCCATCGGCGTGGCACACACCGCAACAACCTACACAAAGTCTGCATCGACCTATGTCAAACATTTGTCCACCAGGAGCAGCGACGAGACATCTCCCGCTTTGAAGACGGACAAATGCAGAAAAGATATGCAAGACTCACACCGACGAAGACCTCCTCCGAAGACCACCGAACAACCATCATCGTTGCCTCCTAGGCCGTTCGGAGGCAGCTCGGACTCCGCAAAGCCAGTACACCACAATGAGACCAAGAGAAAACCCCATAAAGAGCCGGCTACGGAAGGCCTACCGCGACTCTGCACCACGCACCACCAGCATCGTTGCCAGACAGGACACTACCATGAAGCTCCACATGGTCAATTGACCGCTGTCAATCACGATCTCATGTGAGTGCAGCCCCAGGAAAGCACCCAGGGAATCACCATCTCCAAGGCCACATCATCAGAAGGGGAAGCGACGTGGATCGACGCAGTCGTCCGACCTTGCACCACAGGGTCAAGGTCTTCACCTGAAGATGAGATCCGAGACTGGGGAGAGAGGAGAGCTCCATGATGACCCCAAGGGGGGAGGCGACATCCATGGATGTCGCGTCATCAGGATTTCGCCCGGAGCAACCCAGACTCCGCACCCCCATGCAATCAGACAACTACATCGTCGACCTAGAACCCCGCTGGTCCAAACACCTCCAACGCGCCGGCGACGCCACCGCCACATGAGGGCCACCTTCCTTGCCAGCCAACAGGCCAGATCGGGGCACAGACCAGATCTGGAGCCCAAGTACCAACACCCCGACGTGGCGAAGCAGCGGCCTAGATTCCAGACCATGCCCCCAAACTACCAGGAAGCAGGGTGGGGGTTGGTGCCCCACTCCGAAGTGCCGAGCAAGGGGGACTTGTCGGCGCCGCCGAACCGGACGGAAGGCCGAAAAACCGCCAACCAAGGAGGCATTTGCGGGGCTGACAACAGGGAACGCGAGACGGGGCAGAGGACCAATGGGAAGCGTCGCGATGGCCTCCACGTTGGAGGTCGAGCCTCCCCCACCTAGAGCTTGCGCTGCCGAGATCATCCCGCGCGGACGAGACGAAAGCTTCGCCGCCATCCGCCGCGCGGGATTCGCCTGGCGATTTCCTCTGACATTGGCGCAGCGGGTCAGGGTTTCCCCGAGTCGCCTTGGAGGCGACGCGAGGGTCGGGATGATTCAAGTTTTTCAATTATCCAGAGTAGGAAGCATTTGGTTTGATCTGGTTTGGATTGGCTGGAGCTAGGGCTGCAAGAAAAGCTCGAGGCTCGTGAGCCGCTCGAGATCGACTCGTATTTTGACTCGACTCGAGATCGACTCGAAAAGAAATGAGCTGAGTATGAACACTTTATGTAGCTCGATAGAGAAACGAGTTAATCTTGAGCTAACACTGGCTCGCTCGATTTTAGCTCGATAGCTCAATGTCATATAATTATATTAAATAATCTTGATGTATATTTAAAGAAAATAGTACAATTTATTGCCATATATGTTGTGTCCAAGTTTTCTCATTTTTACCTAGTAGGAAACATGGAGGCCTATTAAGCAGGAGAAATTTAGCCTCAATATGGTGTGTGGCCAGTCATGTGTCAAATATCCTATTATTCTCAGCCAAAGTTTAAGAGCAGTTGCGCCTTCATTTTTTATCTTTCTAGATCATTGATCCCTATTTGTCAAGTGCTAGTCTTTAGTTGAGAGAGAATAGGTCAAATTTTATAGTGGTTTTCTATGTTGTGCTGTTGGCTATAATGTTTGAAAGATTGCCTTAGATTATTCATAAAATCATCTGATTATTTAGCTTGAAACTAGCTCGAGATCGATATAAGCTGAGCACGAGCCACTTTTTACGGCTCGACCTTAATCTTCACTCAGTTTGAGCTCGCTCGAATTTTAGTATAATTTAAGTTGAGCCTAGTCCAACTCGCTCGAACTCGACTCGTTTGCAGCCCTAGCTGGAGCCATGGAAGCGCGTGCGAATGGAAAGGAGAAGCATGATCTAGATCCGGTATGACTTTTCGAACTGATGAGTTAATGATCAACGGCCCGGGGAGCTTGAGAGTATGGTTAATAATATAGCCAGCTGCAAGCTATATGATGTTGCCACGTCATATATAGTCAAGTTTATAGCCGGTGAGTACAATAGGTGGATATAAATATGTACTATTTTATTGATACATGACCCACCTCACTCTAGCACGTGCTGCAGATGGCTGTTAACTAGTAGCCCGCTTCTCTTCTCTCTCCTATTCTCTCTTTTCTAACTAAAAGAAAATATTTAATGTCTTACAACCCGCTTACACCACCTTATTATACTTGCTTTGATCCAACATATTCCCTTCGTCCGAAAAAACTTGTTTCTCAAATGGATGTATCCAGCACAAAATTAGTATTAGATACACCCATTTGAGAAATAAGTTAGGGACAAGTTTTTCTGGACGAAAGGAGTACTACGTAAACAATTTGTTGGAGGAGAGGTTGTCAGCTCCAAAATTAATCAAGTGGTCCATTTCTTGGAGATCAATTAATTCCTGCAACCGCAACCACATTTCCTGGAGGCTGGAGTAGGTCGGAGCGAGACAAAATCACCGTATGCGTGTGTGCGTAGGGACACCACGTTGTACGTACGTACGAACGTACGTACGCACGGACGCACGGACGCACGCACGCAGATCGAGTCTAACTGATGATGATGTAACTTATCTAGTTATCTTTTGATCTGATGAGCCTCGCACACATCTTAGACACCACATGTGAACTTTGCTAAAAAGAATAAAACCTATGCTTGATGCTCCTTGGCTAATGGCAGGAAATTTTAATGAAGCTTTGTACCAAAATGAACATTTTTCTGAAACAAAAAGAGGAGAACGACAAATGATGGATTTTCGAGAAATTCTATCACATTGTGACCTTCATGACCTTGGTTTCTCCGGAACGCCGTGGACTTACGATAACAAACAATCTGCGGTGGCTTGCCCAGCGTGGTCGAACATATTTCCGAACTGTCAGGTAAGACATCTTGTGTCCTCGCGTTCAGATCATACACCCCTGTTAATTAGTATTACATAAAAATCGTCGGGGAGAAGCTTAGGTCGCCGGTGCTGTAGATATGAAATTTTTTGAGGAAAAGAAAAAACATTAGCAGATGAAGTAGAGGTTGCTTGGGCCATGCATAGGCAGGCAACGAACCTAGGAGACGTAACATCCAAACTGGAGGGGGTGATGGACGCACTCCATTCATGGAGTAACAAGTGCTGGAATTTAGTCTATATTAGGAGCAGCCCAATAACTATTTCAGAAATCTTTTATATCTAAATAGCTAGCTCTCACTAATATATTTCTCTCAACATGCAAGCATGCCACCTCATTATTCAACTTGCATAGAAAAGGCCCACCTCATCATGCAATTATGCATATTAAAAATCCACTTCAACATGCAAACATGCATGCATGTAAAATTCCATTCTATTATGGAATTAGATTTAATTTTTATATAATTTTAAAAACTATTATTTGAAATATTCATGTTCCATATAACCAAAATCTTACTAAAATACTGTAAAATATTTCCTCAACAACGTGCGGGGCATCATCTAGTTCGTAATAAATCCTAAAGGCTCATTTAGCCCATTTGTGCAAAGTAAGGGATACTACTAAAGTTAGTCTCACGTTGCTAGTTTAGTGGGAGTTGGACCTCCTTATAAGGGAGGTTCTTTCCCCACTTGTATGAGCATGAGAACAAGAGGGACATCCACGCGTGCTCCTCCTTTGCCGCCCGCCGCGCCGCGCCGTGGGTTGCGAGAATGAGCCGAGCCGATGTCTAAATTTTTGCCACGCACTACGGGCACCAGAACTTCTCCTTCCTCTCGCCACCGGTTCCAATCTCTGAGCTACTGTTGTCTTCCTCATCCCGGCTTGCGGCGTGCACCGCAAGTCGGGACAGTAGGCCTCCGAAACCGCACCTCTTTGAGTCTTGTACGGGAGAAGGGTGATAAGGTTTTTGGGGAGCGCTCTGCGCGACTACTGACTGACTCCTTCGTCATGGACGCCCCGGACTCCGACGACTACTTCCCCGACGTCGACAACCTCCTCGACGACATGGCTGGCGAGGACACCAACCCCAAGTCCAGTGCTACTGCTGTTGCTGTCCCGTATGTGTTCTTCTTTCTGTTAGATATCCTGCTGCAATTTCTCGTACTAGTACTTGCCCTAAATATGTTAGGTTCTACCTCATATATGCAACTAGTTCTACTGTCTGCTATAGATATGATAGGATACGGTTCATATATGCGGAAGCTATTTACCTTCTCTCTGTCAGAACGCATGACTTGTTTTATCTCTACTATATTAGTCATGATTTATCTAATATTTCTGTTAATAAAATAATTTGGTAAATTGCTCATATTTCCAACAATCCAAAAACCTTATCATAGGCAATTTACCCCAAGTGGTTTTGCTGCTTCCATGAGACCTCCTATGTTTGAGGGTATCCACTATAAGAGATGGCGCGTGAGAGCAGTATTATGGTTTCAAACCATGAGTTGCTATAACGCCACTCTCGGCAAACCTGAAGGGAAGCTTGATGCTCAACGGGCACAAGCCTTTCAGAAAATGGATACTCTGTTTAAGGCTGCTCTCTTGAGTGTTCTTGGTGAGAACATAGTTGATGCTTATGCGTCAATTGATAATGGAAAAGATATGTGGGATGCACTCGAGACCAAGTTTGGGGTCTCGGATGCTGGCACTGAGCTGTACATCATGGAGCAATTCTATGACTACAGGATGACTGAAGAGCGCTCCGTGGTTGAGCAAGCTCATGAGATACAGTCATTTGCTAGAGAACTTGAGCACTTCGGTTGTATGTTACCAGACAAGTTTGTTGCCGGAGGTATCATCATTAAGCTTCCTCCTTCATGAAGGAACTTTGCTACCTTGCTGAAGCATAAGAGACAAGAGTTTTCCGTCCCGGATCTCATTGGCACTCTTGATGTGGAAGAAAAGGCGAGAGCAAAGGACACACGTACTCGAGGTATTGAGGGAGGATCTAGTGCCAATCTGGTACAGAAGAAGAACTTTCAGCCCCACAAGTTCAAGAACAAGGGCAAGTTTGATGATAAAGCAAAGTTTGATGGGAAGAACAAGGTTGTGGAACACACGAACTTCAAGAAGAAGAATGACAAGAAGAAAGGTGTTTGTCATGTGTGTGGGGATCCTGATCATTGGGCTCCTAGTTGCCCTAATCGCTATGACAAGCGTCACCTTGGGAAAGGCAGCAAGACCGCTAATGTTGTCATTGGAGACACTGACATGAAGGATGATGGGTATGGTATATTTCCCACTATTCTTTCAGTATGTCATTCTCCTGATTAGTTGATTGACACGAGTGCTAATGTGCATGTATGCGGTGATATTTCCATGTTTTCATCTTATCAGACCGCAGGGACTTCAACCATGCTGATGGGCAACGGTTCAAGTGCTTCTGTTCGTGGTGTTGGCACGGTCGATCTGAAGTTTACTTCGGGGAAGATTGTGCGGCTGAAGAACGTGCATTATGTCCCCTCCGTCAATAAAAATCTTGTTAGCGGATCTCTTATGTGTAGAGATTGCTACAAGCTTGTCTTTAAGTCGAATAAATTTGTAATATCCAAGTATGGAACCTTTGTTGGTAAAGGCTATGAGTCAGGAGGTCTGTTTCGTTTATCCTTATCAGACGTTTGCAATAAAGTTGTTAATCATATTTGCAACAATAGTGAATCCAATGTGTGGCATTCACGTCTGTGTCATGTTAATTTTGGTTGCATGTCGCGACTAGCGAAGTTGAACTTAATCCCTAGTTTCACCACTGTCAAGGGATCTAAGTGTCAAGTTTGTGTGCAAGCTAAGCAACCTCGTAAGTCTCACACGACTGCGGAAACGAGAAATCTTACACCACTAGAGCTCATACATTCAGATCTATGTGAAATGAATGGTGTTTTGACAAAAGATGGAAAGAAATATTTCATGACGTTAATTGACGACTCCACTAGATATTGCCGTGTGTATCTTCTAAAATCTAAGGGTGAGGCTTTGAACTTTTTCAAGATCTATAAAGCTGAAGTGGAAAACTAACTTGATCGAAAAATCAAGAGACTTAGGTCCGACCGTGGTGGAGAGTATTTTTCCAATGAATTTGATGCTTTTTGTGCGGAACATGGTATAATCCATGAGAGGACGCCTCCCTACTCACCTTAGTCAAATGGGGTGGCCGAAAGAAAGAATCGTACTCTAACTGTTTGGTTAACGTCATGTTAGACACATTGGGTCTCTCCAAGGCATGGTGGGGGGAGGCGATATTGATAGCATGTCATGTCCTGAAGTGAGTCTCCACAAAGAACAAAGAGATAACTACATTCGAAGAATGGAAGAAGAAAAGGTTAAAACTCTCTTATCTACGAACATGGGGTTGTTTGGCGAAAGTCAATGTTCCAATTCCAAAGAAGCGGAAGCTTGGACCAAAGACTGTGGATTGTGTTTTCCTGGAATATGCTTTTCATAGCATTGGCTATAGATTCTTGGTTGTAAAATCTGAGGTACCTGACATGCATGTCGGTACGATCATGGAGTCGAATGATGTGACTTTCTTTGAAGATATCTTTCCCATGAAGGATATGGCTACCTCATCTAATCAGGAGATGCCTAGTTCATCGAATCAGGAACCAGTTACAATTACCAAACCTGCCATTTCGATAGAACACTTTGAAAGTCATGTGGAGGAAAACAATGAAGTTCCTACTAGGAGCAAGAGACAGAGGACTGCAAAGTCCTTTGGTGATGATTTTCTTGTGTATCTCATAGATGACACTCCCAGTTCTATTTCAGAGGCTTATGCATCTGAAGATGCTGACTACTAGAAGGAAGCGGTTCGTAGTGAGATGGATTCCATCTTAGCAAATGAAACTTGGGAGATAACTGATCGTCCTTATGGGTGCAAACCTATAGGATGCAAATGGGTATTCAAGAAGAAGCTTAGGCCTGATGGTACTATTGAAAAGTACAAGGTTCGGCTCGTGGCTAAGGATTATACCCAAAAGGAAGGTGAAGACTTCTTTGATACTTACTCACCTGTAGCTCGACTGACCACTATTCGAGTTCTACTTTCATTAGCTGCCTCACATGGTCTTCTTGTTCATCAAATGGATGTTAAGACTGCTTTCCTAAATGGAGAGTTGGACGAGGAAATTTATATGGAACAACCAGATGGGTTTGAACTAGATGGTCAGGAAGGAAAAGTGTGCAAGTTGCTGAAGTCTTTGTATGGACTCAAGCAAGCACCCAAACAGTGGCATGAGAAGTTTGAAAGAACTTTAACAGATGCAGGCTTTGTTGTAAACGAAGCTGACAAATGTGTGTACTATCGCCATGGTGGGGGCGAGGGAGTTATCCTTTGCTTGTATGTTGATGACATACTGATTTTCGGAACAAATCTGAATGTTATTAAGGAGGTCAAAAATTTCATATCTCGTTGTTTTGAGATGAAAGATTTAGGAGTGGTTGATGTCATTCTGAACATCAAGTTGTTGAGAGACGATGATGGTGGGATTACATTGCTTCAATCTCACTATGTGGAAAAGATCTTGAGTCGCTTTGGCTACAGTGACAGCAAGCCCTCTCCAACACCATATGATGCTAGTGTGTTGTTTCGAAAGAATCGAAGAATTGCTAGAGACCAATTGAAGTATTCTTAGATTATTGGCTCGCTTATGTACTTAGCCAGTGCTACAAGACCTGACATCTCTTTTGCTGTTAGCAAACTGAGTCGGTTTGTTTCAAAACCAGGAGATGTGCATTGGAAAGCTCTAGAGAGAGTTTTGCGTTATTTGAAAGGCACTGCAAATTATGAAATCCACTACACCGGGCACCCAAAGGTGCTTGAAGGGTATAGTGACTCAAACTGGATCTCAGATGCTGATGAGATAAAGGCCACGAGCGGTTATGTATTCACTCATGGAGGTGGCGCTGTTTCTTGGAAGTCTTGCAAGCAGACCATCTTAACGAGGTCAACAATGGAAGCATAACTCACATCACTAGATACAACTACGGTTGAAGCAGATTGGCTTCGCCGGCTCTTGAATGACTTGCCGGTTGTTGAGAAACCTGTACCGGGTGTCCTTATGAACTGCGATAATCAAACAGTGATCACGAAAGTGAGCAGCTCAAAGGATAACATGAAGTCATCAAGACACGTTCAGAGAAGGTTAAAGTCTGTCAGGAAAATGAAAAACTTCGGAGTTATTGCGTTGGATTATATCCAAACGTCTAAAAATCTGGCAGATCCTTTTACTAAGGGTCTATCACGTAATATGATAGATAATGCATCGAGGGAGATGGGTATGAGACCCACAATATGAGTTGTTCACAGTGGTAACCTATTCTTTGTGATCGGAGATCCCGTGAATTAGATGTGGAAGACAAGTTGTTGGTCAACTGAGAGGAGAGTATCCTTACTATTCACAATACCACTCCATGAAGATGCAATACTCTCCTAATCTGCATGGCAGATTGATGTATATCTTAATGTGTTCTAAGTGGCTCTTTGAAGCAGAGATGTTGTCCTGCAGAGCATCTTTTGAAGAACGCACATATATGAGTCTGATTGTTAAACGTCGCAATCTATGAGAGTAGGGTTCTCTTTAGTAAACTCATGAAAGGTCTCGGAGTATGACGCATAAGCTCCACCCGCAGGGAAGACCCACGATAGCCACGTATCGGTCAAGGCTTTATGTGAAGCTAGATTCGCAGAAAACTTGCAGTTCAAGGCCCAGTCCACTGTTCAAGTTGCTTACTAGTGTAGCATAGAGTTCTAGGTGGAAGTTCAACTTAACAATCTTCACTGCAGTACCGGTATATAAAACAGTGTTTTGGAACCAAAGGCAAATTTATGTGTGCCTTTGGGATCTGGTGGGGGATTGCTGGAATTTAGTCTATATTGGGAGCAACCCAATAACTATTTCAGAAATTCCTAATAAATCCTAGAGGCCCACTTAGCCCATTTGTGCAAAGCAAGGGATAGTACTAAAGTTTAGTCCCACATTGCTAGTTTAGTGGGAGTTGGACCTCCTTATAAGGGAGGTTCTTTCCCCACTTGTATAAGCATGAGAACAAGAGGGACATCCACGTGCGCTCCTCCTCCGCGCCCGCCTCGCCACGCCTCGTCACGACGCGCTGCGGGTTGCGGGAATGAGCCGAGCCGATGTCTAAATTTTTGCCACGCACTACGGGTATACGAAAGGTCACTCGGGAGCTGGAAAGTTTTGTTGTAGTGGATATTGAATACGAACGCTGCACCCTTCGGCGGCTGTCTGTTAGTTTCATCTCCCACATTCCCTTTAGCTCTCGGCGCAGTCTCTCGCTCCTTCTCTTGCGCCTATAAAAGGGAGGTCGCTCCTCTCAGAGAGATGCACCAGAACTTCTCCTTCCTCTCGCCACCGGTTCCAATCTCTGAGCTGTTGCTGTCTTCCTCATCCCGGCTTGCGGCATGCACCGCAGGTCGGGACAGTAGGCCCCCGAAACCGCACATCTTTGAGTCCTGTATGGGAGAAGGGTTATAAGGTTTTTGGGGAGCGCTCTGCGCGACTACTGACTGACTCCTTCGTCACAGACGCCCCGGACTCCGACGACTACTTCCCCGACGTCGACAACCTCCTCGACGACATGGCTAGCGAGGACACCGACCCCAAGTCCGGTGCTACTGCTGCTGCTATCCCGTATGTGTTCTTCTTTCTATTAGATATCCTGCCGCAATTTCTCGTACTAGTACTTGCCCTAAATATGTTAGGTTCTACCTCATATATGCAACTAGTTATACTGTCTGCTATGGATATGATAGGCTACGGTTCATATATGCGGAAGCTATTTACCTTCTCTTTGTCAGAACGCATGACTTGTTTTATCTCTACTATATTAGTCATGCTTTATCTAGTATTTCTGTTAATAAAATCATTTGGTAAATTGCTCATATTTCCAACAATAAGAGAGTGGGCTCGGTCCCAAGGAAGATAGAAAAGACAAGGAAGGAACTGGAAGCTATAATACATAGCAATAATCCGAATAAACAAGCGATTCAAAAAAGACTAGAAAAGGAGCTAGATAGTCTGCTAGAGAAGGAAGAGCTTTTCTGGAAACAAAGATCGAGGATGGATTATCTCCGTGATGGTGATAGAAATACAGATTTTTTTCACCGCAAGGCGACTTGGAGGAAAAAGAAAAATAAAATTAGTCAGCTGGAGAAGGATGATGGTACCATGATGGATAATATTCAGGAGATGGAGGTGCTTGCTACATCATTTTTTTAGAATTTATACACAGCCAATCAGGGAGTACAACCTGATATTATTTTAGATAAGATTGAACCATTAATCACAGAGCAGTTAAATGAAATATTGTGTAGTGAATTTTTCGATGAAGAGATCAGTAATGCATTGTTCCAAATAGGCCCTCTGAAGGCTCTGGGCGCAGATGGTTCCCTGCGAGATTTTATCAAAAGGCATTGGGGTACTCTGAAAAATGAGGTGATCAAGGCAGTAAAATAGTTCTTCAGTTCGGGCGTCATGCCGGAAGGAGTTAATAATACTGTTATAGTGCTAATACCGAAGAAGGAAAACCCGAGCTCCCTAAAAGACTATAGGCCTATCAGCCTATGCAATGTAGTGTACAATTTTTTTTAAATGTTTGGTAAATAGATTGAGACCACTGCTCCATGATTTGATAGCCCCAACGCAAAGTGCCTTCATTCCAGGGCGAATGATTACGGACAATGCTCTGATTGCATTTGAATGTATCTATAGCATTTAAAAAAGTTTTGACGCAAAAGGAAAATATTGCGCATACAAATTAGACCTCGCAAAGGCCTATGACAGAGTTGACTGAAATTACCTTGAAGGGGTGATGAGAAGATTGGGTTTTGCAGAAAAATGGATACAATGGATCATGACTTGTGTGAAAACAGTAAAAATACTCTGTTCATTTCAACGGGAACCTATTGCAGAGCTTCACTCCTACGTGTGGTTTGAGACAGGGAGATTCAATTTCCCCTTATCTCTTTCTCTTTGTCGCTAATTGGCTCTCACGGCTAATACAGAGTAAGGTGGAAACGAGTGAATTACAGGAGCTGAAAATTTGTAGACAAAGCCCTGGTATTTCACACCTTTTATTCGCGGATGACAGCCTGCTATTTTTTAAAGCTAATAGTGATCAGGCCAATAAGGTAAAGAACATCCTGGACAACTATGAGAGAGCCACTGGACAGCTAATAAGTCCATCTAAATGCTCTCTGCTCCTTGGAAACAAATGCTCACAAGAAGATGGACATGACGTAATAAATATCCTGAATGTAGTGACTGTGACTTTTGAGGAGAAATACCTGGGTTTGCCAATTCCAAAAGGACGTATGGTAAAAGGAAAATTCAAGCACACAAAAGATAAAGCAAGGAAAAGAATGAATGATTGGACAAAAAAATATTCTTCCAGTGGAGCTAAGGAGACACTAATTAAATCAGTGGCCCAAGCGATCCCCACTTTTGCAATGAGTGTTTTCAAGTTCTCAGCAACCCTTTGTGAGGAGCTCATGCACATGACCAGAGACTTTTGGTGGGGAGATGATAAAGATCGTCGACGTATTCATTGGTTGAGTTGGGAGAAACTTACAAAACGTAAAAGCCAAGGAGGTATGGGATTCAAAGATCTTAAAGTTTTTAATCAGGCTCTTCTCGCTAGGCAAGCCTGGCGACTTATTGCACATCCTGACAGCTTGTGCGCGAGAGTGCTTAAGGCAAAATACTACCATGGGGCTGATATGCTAGACACGACGTTTATTCATAATGCGTCGCCGGATTGGCAGGGCATCATGCATGGTTTGAAACTCCTTAAAAAAGGATGTATTTGGCGCATTTGCAACGGAAATAGTGTCCGCATTTGGAGAGACAATTGGATCCAGAGAGGAAAGATGAAAATAAATATAAACCCAACAAGCTCCCGAACTCAGTGGGTAGCAGACCTCATCGACCAGGCGAGTCACGCTTGGAAGGAGGATTACTTCACGCTTATATTTACACGCAAAGACACAAATGATATTTTAAGTATCCGACTACCAAATTATGGTGATGAGGATTATATTGCTTGGCAGCCCGAAAAAATTGGAATTTTCAGTGTTCGTAGCACATACCGATTAGCCATGGACGAAAAGGATTCTGTGGTGATTGGGTCCAGCCACAATACCCAAGGGGATCGCAGTATTTGGAATAATATCTGAAAGACAAACGTATCCCAAAAAGTACGTATTTTTACATGGAGACTAGCAACGAAGTCACTGACGGTTCAAACTAATAGATTTCGTCGCATCCCAGGTCTCACCCCGATTTGTAATGTATGTGGGGCCGAGGATGAAACAGGCTTCCATATGGCACATCGATGCACATTTGTAAGGGCCCTGTGGCACGAACTCAAGGAGGTATGGAACCTGCCCCCTGAGCATGAAATAGAATATACTGGAAGGGGTTGGGTCCTAGTCCTGCTAGATAAGGTGAGTGAAGATATGAAACAAAAATTTATGCTATTTTGGTGGCGTGTTGGGCACTGAGGGAGTCCTAGATTAGGGGGTCTCTGGACAGCCGGATTATATCCTTTGGCCGGACTGTTGGACTATGAAGATACAAGATTGAAGACTTCATCTCGTGTCCGGATGGGATTCTACTTGGCGTGGAAGGCAAGCTAGACAATATGGATATGTGTATCTCCTCCTTTGTAACCGACCTTGTGTAACCCTAGCCCTTTCCGGTGTCTATATAAACCGGAGGGTTTTACTCCGTAGGACAACATACCATCATACCATAGGCTAGCTTCTAGGGTTTAGCCTCTCTGATCTCGTGGTAGATTTACTCTTGTACTACCCATATCATCAATATTAATCAAGCAGGACGTAGGGTTTTACCTCCATCAAGAGGGCCCGTACCTGGGTAAAATATCGTGTTCCCTGCCTCCTGTTACCATCCGCCTTAGACACACAGTTCGGGACCCCCTACCCGAGATCCGCCGGTTTTGACACCGACATTGGTGCTTTCATTGAGAGTTCCTCTGTGTCGTCGCCGTTAGGCTTGATGGCTCCTATGATCATCGATAGCGATGCAGTCCAGGGTGAGACTTTTCTTCCCGGACAGATCCTTGTGTTCGGCGGCTTCGCACTGCGGGCCAACTCGCTTGGCCATCTAGAGCAGATCGAAAGTTACGCCCCTGGCCACTAGGTCAGGTTTGGAAGGTTAAACTACACGGCCGATGTCCGTGGAGACTTGATCTTCGACGGATTCGAGCCTCTGCCTTGTGCGTCACGCGGTCACGATGAGTACGATTTAGCTCTACCATCAGACAGTGTTCAGGAGATCGCACTGGCAGCCGCTCTGACCCTCAATTCGGAGCCAGTTGCGCCGTCCATGGACGGGTGGATGGACCCCGCCATGGAGGCCTTATCCTCAGCGGCGATCGAGCCGAACATCGACCTTACCTTGCGCGAGAGCCGTGTTGTCAGACTGTCGGGCCCTTCTCCGGCCACGGACTCCGAACCGCCCGCGCCTGTTTCTAGCGAATCCGATTGGGCGCCGATCATGGAGTTTACCTCCGCGGATATTTTTCAGCACTCGCCCTTTGGCGACATACTGAACTCATTAAGGTCTCTCTCCTTGTCAGGAGGATCCTGGCCAAACTATGTCCGGCAGGATTGAGATGCGGATGACGAAGAAATTCGCTGCCCACCCACCACCCACTTAGTAACCATTGTCGATGACTTAACCGACATGCTCGACTTCGACTCCGAAGACATCAACGGTATGGACGACGATGCGGGAGACGAAAAGGAACCACATCCCACAGGGCATTGGACAGCCACCTCATCACACGATATATACATGGTGGACACACCCAAAGAAGGTAATGGTGACGAGACAGCGGAGGATGACCCCTCCAAAAAGCAACCCAAGCACCGACATCAGCGGCGCCGCTCTAAGTCCCGCCAAAGCAAAAATGGTGATACCAACACAGGAGATAATAACACTCCGGATAGTGCCGAAGATGGCAACAATCCCCTCCAGCACGATCTAGGACAGGAGGATGGAAAGACCAGCCCTCCAGAGAGAGCGGCAGATGGAGAGGGGAGGACGATAATTACATGCCCCCCTCCGAAGACGAGGCAAGCCTCGACGATGCCGAATTCGTTGTGCCAGAGAATCCCGTCGAACAAGAGCGCTTCAAGTGCCGGCTTATAGCCACGGCAAATAGCCTTAAGAAAAAGCAGCAGCAGCAGCTTCAAGCTGATCAAGATCTGCTAGCTGACAGATGGACTGAAGTCCACGCGGCCGAGGAATATAAACTTGAATGCCCCTCCAAGAGTTACCCAAAATGCAGGTTGTTACCTCGACTGGAGGAAGAAGCGTATGACGCGGCTGATCGGCCACCTCGTGGCCGCAATAGAGAGGCATTCCAGCCAAAAGCTCAGCCTGCACCCCGACGCCATTCAAATAAAAAGGCATGAGGAAATACGTCAAACCTGTGAGCCGTATTGGAGGACAAAGCAAAACATGCAAGATCGATCTACGGATCACGAGGGCGTGCCACTATGCGAGACGACAATCGTCACGCCGGATACAGTAAAAGTAAGACCGGCCGGGCCGATCACAGCGGACAAGACTCATTCGAGCTACGTCGCGACATAGCCCAATACAGAGGCGTCGCACACCCCCTATGCTTCACAGACGAAGTAATGGATCATCAAATCCCAGAGGGTTTCAAACCCGTACATATAGAATCATACGACGGCATGACAGATCCTGCGGCATGGATCGAGGATTTCCTCCTACACATCCACATGACCCGTGGTGATGACCTACACGCAATCAAATACCTCCCACTCAAATTTAAAGGACCACCTCGGCATTGGCTCAACAGCTTGCCAGCAGAGTCCATTAGCTGTTGGGAAGATCTGGAAGCCGCATTCCTCGACAACTTTCAGGGCACTTACGTGCGACCACCGGACGCCGATGACCTAAGGCATATAATTCAGCAGCCAGAGGAATCGGCCAGGCAATTCTGGACACGGTTCCTAACAAAGAAAAATCAAATCGTCGACTGTCCGGATGCAGAGGCCCTAGCAGCTTTCAAGCACAACATCCGTGACGAGTGGCTAGCCCGGCACCTTGGTCAGGAAAAGCCGAAATCTATGGCAGCCCTCATGACACTCATGACCCGCTTTGTGCGGAAGAAGACTGCTGGCTGGCTCGCAATAATAACATATCAAAGAACCATGGTACTTCGGATATCAAGGATGGCAATAGCAGGTCACGTCGCAACAAACATAAGTGCCGCATTAACAGCGATAATACTGAAGATACGACAGTCAATGCCGGATTCAAAGGCTCTAAACCCGGTCAGCGGAAAAAGCCATTCAAACGAAGCACTCCGGACCCGTCCAGTTTGGACCGTATACTCAATCGCTTGTGTCAAATACACGACACCCCAGACAAGCCAGCCAACCACACCAACATGGATTGTTGGGTGTTCAAGAAGGCCGGCAAGTTAATTGCTGAAGACAAAGATAAGGGGCCACATAGCGATGACGAGGAAGAGCCCCGGCAGCCGAACATGGGAGGACAGAAGAGGTCCCCCCCACAAGTGCGGACGATGAACATGATATATGCAACCCACATCCCCAAGAGGGAACGGAAGCGTGCGCTCAGGGACGTATATGCGTTGGAGCCAGTCGCCCCAAAGTTCAACCCATGGTCCTCCTGTCCGATCACCTTCGATCGCAGGGACCACCCCACTAGTATCCGTCATGGCGGATTTGCCGCACTAGTCCTAGACCCAATCATTGACGGATTTCACCTCACTCGAGTCCTTATGGATGGCGGCAGTAGCCTGAACCTGCTTTATCAGGACAGTGCGCAAAATGGGTATAGACCCCTCAAGGATCAAATCCACAAAAACGACCTTTAAAGGCGTCATACCAGGTGTAGAGGCCAATTGCACAGGCTCAGTCACACTGGAAGTGGTCTTCGGATCCTCGGATAACTTCTGAAGTGAAGAGTTAATCTTTGATATAGTCCCGTTCCGCAGTGGTTATCATGCACTACTCGGGCAAACCGCATTTGCGAGATTCAATGCGGTATCGCATTATGCATACCTCAAGCTCAAGATGCCAGGACCTCGGGGGGTCATTACAGTTAATGGAAACACGGAACGCTCTCTCCGAACGGAGGAGCACACTGCGGCCCTCGCAGCAGAAGCACAAAGCAGCCTCCTAAGGCAATCCACTAGTTCGATGATTAAGGATCCGAACACCTTCAAGCATGCCCGGAGTAATCGGCAACAGGACCGCCTGGCACGTTCCGAGCTCCCATAGCAATACGGCCCCCACCCCGGTCCCAGCCTAACGGTGAAATCTGTGCCACACGTACATAATTACGCATTAAAAATACCATGGGCACAGGTGGGGAGGGGGGCATGACTTTGGCATGCTCCAAGACACGGCCTAAACCGCACTAGGGGCTTCCCGCCTGGTTATTTCTTTTTTTCTTTTCAGGACTTTAATCTCTAGAAACCCTGTCCGGCAGCATGATTGCCGAACACATGATGCAACAACCAAGGAGGTAGAAAGCTACGTCGCACCATGGAACTCCCAGGTGGATTACGATAATGAGTGAAATACTTACTTTAATACTATTCCTCAGCTTGCCCTTGGTGTTGAGGAACGTAGCAGAAATTCAAAATTTTCTACGCATCACCAAGATCAATCTATGGAGTAATCTAGCAACGAGGGAAGGAGAGTGCATCTACATACCCTTGTAGATCGCTAAGCGGAAGCGTTCAAGTGAACGGGGGTGATGGAGTCGTACTCGTCGTGATCCAAATCACCGATGATCCTAGTGCTGAACGGACGGCACCTTCGTGTTCAACACACGTACAGCCCGGTGACGTCTCCTACGCCTTGATCCAGCAAGGGAAGAATGAGAGGTTGGGGAAGACTCCATCCAGCAGCAGCACGACGGCGTGGTGGTGGTGGAGGAGCGCGGGACTCCAGCAGGGCTTCGCCAAGACCTACGAGAGACGAGGAGGGAGAGGAGTAGGGCTGCGCCAACAGGGAGATTGAATCGTGTGTTGGGCTGCCCCTTTGTCTCCACTATATATAGGGGGAGAAGGAGGGTTGCGCCCCCACCTAGGGTTCCCACCCCAAGGGGTGCGGCAGCCCTAGATCCCATCTAGGGTGGCGGACACAAGGGGGAGAGGGGGAGGCGCACCTAGGGTGGGCCTTAGGGCCCATCTGCCCTAGGGTTTGCCCCTTCCCCTCTTGGAGGCACCTTGGGCCTTGGTGGGAGGGCGCACCAGCCCACATGGGGCTGGTCCCCTCTCACACTTGGCCCACGCAGCCCTCTGGGGCAGGTAGCCCCACCTGGTGGACCCCCGGGACCCTCCCGGTGGTCCCGGTACGTTACCGATAGCACCCGAAACTTTTCCGGTGACCAAAACAGGACTTCCCATATATAAATCTTTACCTCCGGACCATTCCGGAACTCCTCGTGATGTCCGGGATCTCATCTGGGACTCCGAACAACATTCGGTAACCGCGTACATACTTTCCCTATAACCCTAGCATCATCGAACCTTAAGTGTGTAGACCCTACGGGTTTCGGGAACCATGCAGACATGACCGACACACCTCTCCGGCCAATAACCAACAGCAGGATCTGGATACCCATGTTGGCTCCCACATGTTCCACGATGATCTCATCGGATGAACCACGATGTCAAGGACTTAATCAATCCCGTATACAATTCCCTTTGTCTAGCGGTACGATACTTGCCCGAGATTCGATCGTCGGTATCCCGATACCTTGTTCAATCTCGTTACCAGCAAGTCTCTTTACTTGTTCCGTAACACATCATCCCGTGATCAACTCCTTGATCACATTGTGCACATTATGATGATGTCCTACCGAGTGGGCCCAGAGATACCTCTCCGTTTACACGGAGTGACAAATCCCAGTCTCGATTCGTGCCAACCCAACAGACACTTTCGGAGATACCTGTAGTGAACCTTTATAGCCACCCAGTTACATTGTGACGTTTGGCACACCCAAAGCACTCCTACGGTATCCGGGAGTTGCACAATCTCATGGTCTAAGGAAATGATACTTGACATTAGAAAAGCTTTAGCATACGAACTACACGATCTTTGTGCTAGGCTTAGGATTGGGTCTTGTCCATCACATCATTCTCCTAATGATGTGATCCCGTTATCAACGACATCCAATGTCCATGGTCAGGAAACCGTAACCATTTATTGATCAACGAGCCAGTAAACTAGAGGCTTACTAGGGACATGGTGTTGTCTATGTATCCACACATGTATCTGAGTTTCCTATCAATACAATTCTAGCATGGATAATAAACGATTATCATGAACAAGGAAATATAATAATAACCAATTTACTATAGCCTCTAGGGCATATTTCCAACAGTCTCCCACTTGCACTAGAGTCAATAATCTAGTTCACATCGCCATGTGATTAACACTCACAGGTCACATCGCCATGTGACCAACATCCAAGAGTCTACTAGACTCAATGATCTAGTTCACATCACTATGTGATAAACACTCAAAGAGTTTTGGGTTTGATCATGTTATGCTTGTGAGAGAGGTTGTAGTCAACGGGTCTTGCCATATTCAGATCCCTATGTATTTCGCAAAACTTTATATCGTAGATGCTGCTACCACATTCCACTTGGAGCTATTCCAAATTGTTGCTCCATTATACGTATCCGGTATCTCTACTCAGAGCTATCCGGATAGGTGTTAAGCTTGCATCGACGTAACTCTTTATGTCGAACTCTTTATCACCTCCATAACCGAGAAACATTTCCTTATTCCTCTAAGGATAATTTTGACCGCTATCTGGTGATCTACTCCTAGATCACCTTTGTACCCTCTTGCCAGACATGTGGCAAGGCACACATCAGGTGCGGTACTCAGCATGGCATACCGTATAGAGCCTATGACAAGAGCATAGGGGACGACCTTCGTCCTTCCTCTTTCTTCTGCCGTGGTCAATCTTTGAGTCTTACTCAACTTCACACCTTACAACTCAGGTGAGAACCCCTTCTTTGACTGATCTATTTTTAACTCTTTCAAAAACATGTCAAGGTGTGCCTTCTTTGAAAGTATCATCAGGCGTCTTGATCTATTTCTATAGATCTTGATGCCCAATATGTAAGCAGCTTTATCCAGGTCTTCCTTTGAAAATCACTCTTCAAACAACCGTTTATGCTTTTCAGAAATTCTACATTATTTTGAATCAGCAATATGTCATCCACATATACTTATCAGAAATGTTGTAGTGCTCCCACTCACTTTCTTGTAAATACAAGTTTCTAGCAAACATTGTATAAACCTAAAAGCTTTGATCACTCCATCAAAAACATATATTCCGATTCCGAGATGCTTGCTCTAGTCCATAGAAGGATTGCTGGAGCCAGCATACCTTTTAGCATCCTTAGGATCGTCAAAACCTTTTATTGTATCACATACAACTTTTCTTACGAAAACTGGTAAGAAAACTTGTTTTGACATCCATCTGTAAGATTTCATAATCGAAAAATACAGCTAATGCTAACATGATTCTGTTGGGGAACGTAGCAGAAATTCAAAATTTTCCTACGTGTCACCAAGATCTATCTATGGAGAGACTAGCAACAAAGGGAAGGAGAGTGCATCTACATACCCTTGTAGATCGCTAAGCGGAAGCGTTCAAGTGAACGGGGTTGATGGAGTCGTACTCGTCGTGATTCAAATCACCGATGATCAAGTACCGAAAGGACGGCACCTCCGCGTTCAACACACGTACAGCCCGGTGACGTCTCCCATGCCTTGATCCAGCAAGGAGAGAGGGAGAGGTTGAGGAAGACTCCATCCAGCAGCAGCACAACGGCGTGGTGGTGATGGAGGAGCGTGGTAGTCCTGCAGGGCTTCGCCAAGCACCTACGGGAGAGGAGGAGGTGTCACGGGAGGGAGGGAGGCGCCAGGGCTTCAGGTATGGATGCCCTCCCTCCCCTCCACTATATATAGGGGCAAGGGAGAGGGGGGAGGCGCAGCCTTGCCCCTTCCTCCAAGGAAGGGGTGCGGCCAAAAGGGGGAAAGAAGTCCATCCTCCCCAAGGCACCTCGGAGGTGCCTTCCCCCTTGAGGACTCTTCCCTCCCCAAGTTTCCTTGGTGCATGGGCCTCTTGGGGTTGGTGCCCTTGGCCCATATAGGCCAAGGCGCACCCCCTACAGCCCATGTGGCCCCCCAGGGCAGGTGGACCCCCCGGTGGACCCCCGGACCCCTTTCGGCACTCCCGGTACAATACCGATAAAGTGCGAAACTTTTCCGGTGACCAAAACAGGACTTCCCATATATAAATCTTTACCTCCGGACCATTCCGGAACTCCTCGTGACGTCCGGGATCTCATCCGGGACTCCGAACAACATTCGGTAACCACATACAAACTTCCTTTATAACCCTAGCATCATCGAACCTTAAGTGTGTAGACCCTACGGGTTCGGGAGACATGCAGACATGACCGAGACGTTCTCCGGTCAATAACCAACAGCGGGATCTGGATACCCATGTTGGCTCCCACATGTTCCACGATGATCTCATCGGATGAACCACGATGTCAAGGACTTAATCAATCCCGTATACAATTCCCTTTGTCTATCGGTACGATACTTGCCCGAGATTCGATCGTCGGTATCCCGATACCTTGTTCAATCTCGTTACCGGCAAGTCTCTTTACTCGTTCCGTAACACATCATCCCGTGATCAACCCCTTGGTCACATTGTGCACATTATGATGATGTCCTACTGAGTGGGCCCAGAGATACCTCTCCATTTACACGGAGTGACAAATCCCAGTCTCAATTCGTGCCAACCCAACAGACACTTTCGGAGATACCTGTAATGCACCTTTATAGCCACCCAGTTACGTTGTGACGTTTGATACACCCAAAGCATTCCTACGGTATCCGGGAGTTGCACAATCTCATGGTCTAAGGAAAAGATACTTGACATTAGAAAAGCTTTAGCATATGAACTACACGATCTTTGTGCTAGGCTTAGGATTGGGTCTTGTCCATCACATCATTCTCCTAATGATGTGATCCCGTTATCAATGACATCCAATGTTCATGGTCAGGAAACCGTAACCATCTATTGATCAACGAGCTAGTCAACTAGAGGCTCACTAGGGACATAATTGTGGTCTATGTATTCACACGTGTATTACGATTTCCGGATAATACAGTTATAGCATGAATAAAAGACAATTATCATGAACAAGGAAATATAATAATAATACTTTTATTATTGCCTCTAGGGCATATTTCCAACAGTCTCCCACTTGCACTAGAGTCAATAATCTAGTTCACATCACCATGTGATTAACACTGACAGGTCACATCACCATGTGACCAACATCCAAAGAGTCTTGTGTTTGACATGTTGCTTGTGAGAGAGGTTTTTAGTCAACGGGTCTGAACCTTTCAGGTCCGTGTGTGCTTTACAAATCTCTATGTCATCTCCTAGATGTAGCTACCACATTCTATTTGGAGCCATTCCAAATAACTGTTCCACTTGGAGCTATTCTAAATTGTTGCCCCATTATACGTATCCGGTATCTCTACTTAGAGCTATCCGGATAGGTGTTAAGCTTGCATCGATGTAACCTTTACGACGAACTCTTTTACCACCTCCATAATCGAGAAAATTCCTTAGTCCACTAAGGATAACTTTGACCGCTATCTAGTGATCTATTCTTGGATCACTCTTGTACCCCTTGACTGACTCATGGCAAGGCACACTTCAGGTGCGGTACATAGCATAGCATACTATAGAGCCTACGTCTAAAGCATAGGGGACGACCTTCGTCCTTTCTCTCTTTTTTGTCGAGGTCGAGCTTTAAGTCTTAACTTCATACCTTTACAACTCAGGCAAGAACTTCTTCTTTGACTGATCCATCTTGAACACCTTCAAGATCATGTCAAGGTATGTGCTCATTTGAAAGTACCATTAAGCGTTTTGATCTATCCTTATAGATCTTGATGCTCAATGCTCAAGTAGCTTAATCCAGGCTTTCATTGAAAAACACCTTTCAAATAACCCTATATGCTTTCTAGAAATTCTACATCATTTCTGATCATCAATATATGTCAACAACATATACTCATCAGAAATTCTATAGTGCTCCCACTCACTTCTTTGGAAATACAAGTTTCTCATAAACTTTGTATAAACCAAAAATCTTTGATCATCTTATCAAAAAGCATTCCAACTCCGAGATGCTTACTCCAGTCCTTGGAAGGATCGCTGGAGCCAGCACACCTTTTAGCATCCTTAGGATCGACAAAACCTTTCTGATTGTATCGCATACAACCTTTCCTTACGAAAACTGGTAAGGAAACTCGTTTTGACATCCATCTGCCAGATTTCATAAATGCAGCTAATGCTAACATGAATCCGACGGACTTAAGCATCGCTACGGATGAGAAAATCTCATCGTAGTCAACTCCTTGAACTTGTGAAAAAACTCTTCGCCACAAGTCGAGCTTCATAGACGGTGACATTACCGTCCACGTCCATCTTCCTCTTAAAGATCCATTTATCTTAATGGCTTGCCGATCATCGGGCAAGTCCACCAAAGTCCATGCTTTGTTCTGATACATGGATCCTATCTCGGATTTCATGGCTTCTAACCATTTGTCGGAATTTGGGCCCACCATCGCTTCTCCATAGCTCGTAGGTTCATTGTTGTCTAGCAACATGACTTCCAAGACAGGATTACGTACCACTCTGAAGTAGTACGCATCCTTTTCAACCCACGAGGTTTGGGAGTGACTTGATCTGAAGTCTCATAATCAATATCATAAGCTTCCACTTCAATTGGTGTAGGTGCCACAGGAACAACTCTTTGTGCCTGTTATACACTAGTTGAAGTGACGCTTCAATAACCTCATCAAGTCTCCACCATCCTCCCACTCAATTCTTTCGAGAGAAACCTTTCCTCGAGAAAGGACCCGATTCAAGAAACAATCCATATTGCTTTCGGATCTGAATTAGGAGGTATACCCAACTGTTTTGGGTGTCCTATGAAGATGCATTTTATCCGCTTTGGGTTCGAGCTTATCAATCCTGAAACTTTTTCACATAAGCGTCGCAGCCCCAAACTTTTAAGAAATGACAGCTTAGGTTTCCCTAAACCATAGTTCATATGGTGTCATCTCATCGGAATTACGTGGTGCCCTATTTAAAGTGAGTGTGGTTGTCTCTAATGCCTAACCCATAAACTATCGTGGTAATTCGATAAGAGACATCATGGTATGCATCATATCCAATAGGGTGTAGTTATGATGTTCGGACACACCATCACACTATGGTGTTCCAGGCTGTATTAGTTGTGAAACAATTTCCACAATGTCTTAATTCTGTGCCAAACTCGTAATTCAGATATTCATCTCTATGATCATATCATAGATCTTTTATCCTCTTGTCACGACGATCTTTCAACTTCACACTGAAATTACTTGAACCTTTCAATAATTCAGACTTGTGATTCATCAAGTAAATATTCTCAACATCTACTCGAATCATCTGTGAAGTAAGAACATAACGATATTCACTGCATGCCTCAGCACTCATTGGACTGCACACATCGAAATGTGTTGCTTCTAACAAGTTGCTATCTTGTTCCATTTTACTGAAAACGAGGCTTTCAGTCATCTTGCCCATGTGGTATGATTTGCATGTCTCAAGTGATTCAAAATCAAGTGAGTTCAAACGGTCCATTTGCATGGAGTTTCTTCATGCATATACACCAATAGACATGGTTCGCATGTCTCAAACTTTTCAAAAACGAGTGAGTCCAAAGATCCATCAACATGGAGCTTCTTCATGCGTTTTATACCATTATGACTTACATGGCAGTGCCACAAGTAAGTGGTACTATCATTACTATCTTATATCTTTTGGCATGAAAATGTATATCACTACGATCGAGATTCAATAAACCATTCCTTTAGGTGCAAGACAATTGAAGGTATTATTCAAATAAATAGAGTAACCATTATTCTCTTTAAATGAATAATTGTATTGCGATAGACATAATCCAATCATGTCTATGCTCAACGCAAACACCAAATAACAATTATTCAGGTTTAATACTAATCTTGATGGTAGAGGGAGCGTGCGATGTTTGATCACATCAAACTTGGAAACACTTCCAACACGTATCGTCAGCTCACCTTCAGCTAGTCTCCGTTTATTCCGTAGCTTTTATTTCGAGTTACTAACACTTAGCAACCGAACCGGTATCTAATACCCTGGTGCTACTAGGAGTACTAGTAAAGTACAGATCAACACAATGTATATCCAATATACTTCTATCGACCTTGACAGCCTTCTTATCTACCAAGTATCTAGGGTAATGCTGCTCCAGTGGCTGTTCCCTTATTACAGAAGCACTTAGTCTCGGGTTTGGGTTCAACCTTGGGTTTCTTCACTAGAGCAGCAGCTGATTTGCCGTTTCATGAAGTATCCCTTCTTGCCCTTGCCCTTCTTGAAACTAGTGGTTTCACCAACCATAAACAATTGATGCTCCTTCTTGATTTCCACTTTCGCGGTGTCAAACATCACGAATATCTCAAGGATCATCATATCTATCCCTGATTTGTTATAGTTCATCACAAAGCTCTAGCAGCTTGGTGGTAATTACTTTGGAGAAACATCACTATCAAGTGATTGTTGCACTCAGACAATCTGAGCACAAGCTCAACGATTGAGCTTTTCTTCCTTAGTTTGCAGGCTAAGAAAAATCGTCGGAGGTCTTATACCTCTTGACGTGGGCACGAGCCTGAAATCCCAACTTCAGCCCTTGAAACATCTCATATGTTCCGCGATGTTTCGAAAATGTCTTTAGTGCCTCAACTCTAAACCGTTTAACTGAACTATCACGTAGTTATCAAAACGTGTATGTCCGATGTTCGCAACATCCACAAACAACGTTTGGGGTTCAGCACACTGAGCAGTGCATTAAGGACATAAGCTTTCTACTGTCCGCATAATTGCTACTATCAACTTTCAACTATATTTTCTCTAGGAACATATCTAAACAGTGGAACTAAAGCGCGAGCTTACGACATAATTTGCAAAGATCTTTTGACTATGTTCAGGATAATTAAGTTCATCTTATGAACTCCCACTCAGATAGACATCCCTCTGGTCATCTAAGTGATTACATGATCCGAGTCAACTAGGCCGTGTCCGATCATCACGTGAGACGGACTAGTCATCATCGGTGAACATCTTCATGTTGATCGTATCTACTATACGACTCATGCTCGACCTTTCGGTCTCTGTGTTCCGAGGCCATGTCTGTACATGCTAGGCTCGTCAAGTTAACCCTAAGTGTATTGCATGTGTAAATCTGTCTTACACCCGTTGTATGTGAACGTAAGGATCTATCACACCCGATCATCACGTAGTGCTTCGAAACGACGAACTGTAGCAACGGTGCACAGTTAGGGGAGAACACTTCTTGAAATTGGTGTAAGGGATCATCTTATTTACTACCATCGTTCTAAGTAAACAAGATGCATAAACATAATAAACATCACATGCAATTATATAGTAGTGACATGATATGGCCAATATCATATAGCTCCATTGATCTCCATCTTCGGGGCTCCATGATCATCATCGTCACCGGCATGACACCATGATCTCCATCATCGTGTCTTCATGAAGTTGTCTCGCCAACTATTACTTCTACTACTATGGCTACCGGTTAGCAATAAAGTAAAGTAATTACATGGCGTTGTTCAATGACACGCAGGTCATACAATAAATAAAGACAACTCCTATGGCCCCTGCCGGTTGTCAAACTCATCGACATGCAAGTCGTGATTCCTATTACAAGAACATGATCAATCTCATACATCACATATCATTCATCACATTCTTCTTGGCCATATCACATCACATAGCATACCCTGCAAAAACAAGTTAGACGTCCTCTAATTGTTGTTTGCATGTTTTACGTGGCTGCTATGGGTTTCTAGCAAGAACGTTTCTTACCTACGCAAAAACCACAACGTGATATGCCAATTGCTATTTACCCTTCATAAGGACCCTTTTCATCGAATCCGACTCGACTAAAGTGGGAGAGACAGACACCCGCTAGCCACCTTATGCAACTAGTGCATGTCAGTCGGTGGAACCAGTCTCACGTAAGAGTACGTGTAAGGTTGGTCCGGGCCGCTTCATCCCACAATGCCGCCGAATCAAGATAAGACTAGTAACGGCAAGCATATAGAACAACATCAACGCCCACAACTACTTTGTGTTCTACTCGTGCAAAGAATCTACGCAATAGACCTAGCTCATGATGCCACTGTTGGGGAACGTAGCAGAAATTCAAAATTTTCCTACGTGTCACCAAGATCTATCTATGGAGAGACTAGCAACGAAGGGAAGGAGAGTGCATCTACATACCCTTGTAGATCGCTAAGCGGAAGCGTTCAAGTGAACGGGGTTGATGGAGTCGTACTCGTCGTGATTCAAATCACCGATGATCAAGTACCGAAAGGACGGCACCTCCGCGTTCAACACACGTACAGCCCGGTGACGTCTCCCATGCCTTGATCCAGCAAGGAGAGAGGGAGAGGTTGAGGAAGACTCCATCCAGCAGCAGCACAACGGCGTGGTGGTGATGGAGGAGCGTGGTAGTCCTGCAGGGCTTCGCCAAGCACCTACGGGAGAGGAGGAGGTGTCACGGAGGGAGGGAGGCGCCAGGGCTTCAGGTATGGATGCCCTCCCTCCCCTCCACTATATATAGGGGCAAGGGAGAGGGGGGAGGCGCAGCCTTGCCCCTTCCTTCAAGGAAGGGTGCGGCCAAGAGGGGGAAAGAAGTCCATCCTCCCCAAGGCACCTCGGAGGTGCCTTCCCCCTTGAGGACTCTTCCCTCCCCAAGTTTCCTTGGCGCATGGGCCTCTTGGGGTTGGTGCCCTTGGCCCATATAGGCCAAGGCGCACCCCCTACAGCCCATGTGGCCCCCCAGGGCAGGTGGACCCCCCCGTGGACCCCCGGACCCCTTTCGGCACTCCCGGTACAATACCGATAAAGTGCGAAACTTTTCCGACGACCAAAACAGGACTTCCCATATATAAATCTTTACCTCCGGACCATTCCGGAACTCCTCGTGACGTCCGGGATCTCATCCGGGACTCCGAACAACATTCGGTAACCACATACAAACTTCCTTTATAACCCTAGCGTCATCGAACCTTAAGTGTGTAGACCCTACGGGTTCGGGAGACATGCAGACATGACCGAGACGTTCTCCGGTCAATAACCAACAGCAGGATCTGGATACCCATGTTGGCTCCCACATGTTCCACGATGATCTCATCGGATGAACCACGATGTCAAGGACTTAATCAATCCCGTATACAATTCCCTTTGTCTATCGGTACGATACTTGCCCGAGATTCGATCGTCGGTATCCCGATACCTTGTTCAATCTCGTTACCGGCAAGTCTCTTTACTCGTTTCGTAACACATCATCCCGTGATCAACCCCTTGGTCACATTGTGCACATTATGATTATGTCCTACTGAGTGGGCCCAGAGATACCTCTCCATTTACACGGAGTGACAAAATCTCAGTCTCAATTCGTGCCAACCCAACAGACACTTTCGGAGATACCTGTAATGCACCTTTATAGCCACCCAGTTACGTTGTGACGTTTGATACACCCAAAGCATTCCTACGGTATCCGGGAGTTGCACAATCTCATGGTCTAAGGAAAAGATACTTGACATTAGAAAAGCTTTAGCATATGAACTACACGATCTTTGTGCTAGGCTTATATTGGGTCTTGTCCATCACATCATTCTCCTAATGATGTGATCCCGTTATCAATGACATCCAATGTCCATGGTCAGGAAACCGTAACCATCTATTGATCAACGAGCTAGTCAACTAGAGGCTCACTAGGGACATAATTGTGGTCTATGTATTCACACGTGTATTATGATTTCCGGATAATACAGTTATAGCATGTATAAAAGACAATTATCATGAACAAGGAAATATAATAATAATACTTTTATTATTGCCTCTAGGGCATATTTCCAACAGATTCCGACGGACTTAAGCATCGCTACGGGTGAGAAATTCTCATCGTAGTCAACTCCTTGAACTTGTGAAAAGACTCTTTCCCACAAGTCGAGCTTCATAGACGGTAACATTACCGCCCATGTTTGTCTTCTTCTTAAAGATCCATTTATCTCAATGGGCTTGCCGATCATCGGGCAAGTCCACCAAAGTCCATACTTTGTTCTGATATATGGATCCTATTTCAGATTTCATGGCTTCTAACCATTTGTCAGAATACGGGCCCACCATCGCTTCTCCATAGCTCGTAGGTTCATTGTTGTCTAACAACATGATATCTAAGATAGGATTACCGTACCACTTAGGAGTAGTACATATCCTTGTCGACCTACGAGGTTTGATAGCAACTTGATCGGAAGCTTCATGATCACTATCATTAACTTCCTATTCAACAGACGTAGGCGCCACCGAAAACATCTTTCTGTGTTGCGTTACTCTCTGGTTGAAGTAAAGGTTCGACAACCTCATCAAGTTCTATCTTCCTCCCACTCAATTCTTTCGAGAGAAACTCCTTCTCGAGAAAGGACTCATTCTTAGCGACAAACAATTTGCCATCGGATCTGAGATAGAAGGTATACCCAATGTCACCTTTGGGTATCCTATGAAGATGTGTTTGTCCGCTTTGGGTTCGAGCTTCTCTGACTGAAGCCTTAAGCATTGCAGCCCCAAACATTAAGAAACGACAACTTTTGTTTCTTGCCAAACCAATGTTCATACGATGTCGTCTCAACGGACTTAGATGGTGTCCTATCTAAAGTGAATGCAGCTGTCTCTAACGCATAACCTCAAAATGAAAACGGTAGATCGGTAAGAGACATCATAGATCGCACCATATCTCATAAGGTTCGATTACGATGTCCGGACACGCCATTACTCTGTGGTGTTCCAGGTGGCTTCAACTGTGAAACAATTCCATAATATCTTAAGTGATTGCCAAACTCATAACTCAGAAAATCCCCTTTTGATCAGATCATAGGAACATGATCTTTTTGTTATGATGATTCTTAACTTCACTCTGAAATCGCTTGAACTTTTCAAACGTTTCAGACTTGTGCTTCATTAAGTAAATATACCTATATCTACTCAAATCGTCAGTGAAGATGAGAAAATAGCGATATCCACCGCACGCTTCAATTCTCATTGGATCACTCGCATCAGCATGTATGATTTCCAACAAGTTACTTGCCCGTTTCATTGTACCTGAAAACGGGGTCTTAGTCATCCTGCCCATGAGGCATGGCTCGCATGTGTCAAGTGATTCAAAATCAAGTGACTCCAAACATCCATTGACATGGAGTTTCTTCATGCATCTTACGCCAATATGACCTAAGCGGCAGTGCCACGAGAAAGTGGTACTATCATTATTAACTCTGCATCTTTTGGCATGAACATGTGTATTACCACGACCGAGATTCAATGAACCATTCACATAGGGTGCATGACCATGAAAGGTACCATTCATGTAAACAGAATAACCATTATTCTCTAACTTAAATGAATGACCGTATTGCAATGACCATGATCTAATCATATTCATACTCAACGTAGACACCTGTTAATATTTATCTAGGTTCAATACTAATCCCGAAGGCAGATGGAGCTTGCGATGGTGATCTCATCAACTTTGGAAACACTTCCAACACACATCGTCACCTCGCCCTCAGCCAGTCTCCGTTTAGTCCGTAGCTTTTGCTTCAAGTCACCAATCAACCCAACAGACACTTTCGGAGATACCTGTAGTGAACCTTTATAGCCACCCAGTTACGTTGTGACGTTTGGCACACCCAAAGCACTCCTACGGTATCCGGGAGTTGCACAATCTCATGGTCTAAGGAAATGATACTTGACATTAGAAAAGCTTTAGCATACGAACTACACGATCTTTATGCTAGGCTTAGGATTGGGTCTTGTCCATCACATCATTCTCCTAATGATGTGATCCCGTTATCAACGACATCCAATGTCCATGGTCAGGAAATTGTAACCATTTATTGATCAACGAGCTAGTAAACTAGAGGCTTACTAGGGACATGGTGTTGTCTATGTATCCACACATGTATCTGAGTTTCCTATCAATACAATTCTAGCATGGATAATAAACGATTATCATGAACAAGGAAATATAATAATAACCAATTTATTATAGCCTCTAGGGCATATTTCCAACACTTGGAGGGGACATAGTCCTACTTTTTGTTTATCACACTGCATGTATCATTCTGCTTTAACGCACGTTTTTGAATAAACAATGCATAGCATTAAGACTATTGTTGCATTCTTCTTTTTATATATATAGTACATACTCCTATGGCAGGTGGCCTTTTTTTGTTCTCCACGCATGCTTCTTATCCTTTAATTAATTGGTTATTTAATTACCTGCTAAACTGGTGAAGTTCAAAAAGTTAGTTCCGTATTGATAGGAAGGATAAGCCACCTACACGTCTAGATTGAAATCCCAAACAAAAGATGGATGACGCAGCCGCAACAAGCGACGAAGACTAGATGTGGGGTCCACCAATAAGCAGCAAGCCGATGGCGGTTGTCGTGACGCAGACGAGCTTGCTGCGTCGACGAGCTGTTCGACGACGACGAGACGAGATCCTTCGCTGCGTCCTTGGCTGGCCTAACTAGCCGTAGGTGCACCACGGGCCGCCGATGGGGTGCCTAATATGCAGGTTCTCCCATAGGCATTGATCTTGATAAGGTATGTTGGCTAATTCGTATGCATGCGTACATGGATTAATGGATGATGAGACTATATGCATCTGTTCTAGTGTTCTATTGATTACTTTGTATCTTGCGCATGTTTGACCTACACAGCTCGTCTGATCCTGTATGGGAGTTGGGCTATCACGGCTGGCCGCGCGTCTTCTTCGACCAAGATGTGGATCAGGTTTTGAACGGTTGCGCCTACAAAACTCAAGGGATTCTGTTGGCAGCTCTAATCATGCGACACTGTGATCTAGAACTGGAAGGATCAATTCATGCATGAAGATAGATGCGTATAAAAAAACAAGATGGTGTAATGACGCATGTACTGTATATAATTTCGTTATTTGGGTCTTGTTATTTTTTCAAGTGGAAACATACCAACATTCGAAAGAAAAAATACCTCCATTTTATTCTTATATTCTAAATGATATACTCTTTTTTAGTTCATACTTATTTTTCGGAAAAAAATACAGTATGCATATACTCACAAAAAAAGTCGCACTCAACAATTTAATATATGCACTAAAAACCAGTATATACCCTCTCTGCAAAATAATATGTACTCACTAAAAAAGTAGTATAATCCTTCCCAACACAATAATGGTATATACTCCTTGCAAAAATGCGGAATATATTGTATATACTCCTCACAAAAATCCAGCATATATCCTTTCAGCAAAACAAAGTATACTCGCTTAATTAGCCACGCCAAATAAAGCACCCTCCTGGCAAAATATGTGGTATGTACTCCTCACAAAAATGTGGAATATATGGTATATACTCCTCATAAAAATCTAATATATAACCTTTCAGCAAAATAAAGAAGATACTCGCTCAATTACTCACACCAAATAATGCACCCTCCTGGCAAAATATGTGGCATATACCGCATCACAAAAAATTGTATATAGTCACTGAAAAATAAGTAATGTATACCCTATTAGCAAAATTAAGTATATATTCCCTTAGAAAAAGTAGACCTAGGTAAGTATATGGTATATACCCCTCATAATGAGAAAAAATATATATACTCAACCAAGTAAACAATTAGTATATACTTAGAGTTATGTTACAATACATCTGCGGTGGTAGCATCCATTGCATGGAAGAAAAACCAAAATTAAAAACGTCAGGTACAGCAGCGATTCAAAATTGGATAAGGCGTGGACGTTCCTAGCTTCTAGGCATTAGGTACGCATGCAAAGTATTTTTTTTTGTAACCACCACGGTTGGATAGTGCTCTTATTGGGTATATCGATCTCCACTAAGACTAGGAGTACATACTTCCGGGAGTATAAAAGAGGAGTCTTATATATATATGTGTGTGTGTGTGTTCATTAATGACGCCTTGCAACCGTACACTTTGGTACGGCCAATACACCAGGGGCTTAAGCACCCCACAATATGGTGTGAGAAGTCCGAACACTTTTACAAGTGCGGCACCCCGAACTTATAGCATTATATGCATCAGCTTCGAATCATGACTTTGGTCAAATGTTGGGTTTGCCCGACTCCTATGTTTTGATACCTTACGTTCCGCTCTATCGGTTAAGGTAGCACTAGGAGAACTACTGCGATTGTGCCCCGGTTCTACTGGGCTAAGCACCTCAGTAGAGAAAGCTAAAACTGACTGTCATGATAAGGCGAGAGACTGGTCGCTGTTCGGCGAGGTTTCGAGTCCCTAAAGACTTATGCCGCTTAGAGCGAGGAGCCGGTCATGTCCGGCTTAAAGGCGTGTATTGCGCCCCGAATTCGGCCTTCCGAATACCAGGTGCTTCGCCGAAATTTAAAATTATAGAATTCTATGACTACGTGAGAGTGATAAAGCATTATTAGTCTGGTTGCCTTGTTCGCTGTGCTGAGCACCTCCCTCGAAGGACCCAAAAATGGAAATAAGAGTGCTCAGGTTTATCCCGAACACGCCAACACTCGCGGCATGGGGGCAGAAGCCAAGGACTAGCCATCTTTCAGATTGGATAAACAGCCAAACGAAAGGTAATATTTTAAATTTAAACAAGCATTGCATAGCGCATATGAAACAAGTTTTCATCATACAGGATCACACGAGCAAGTTTACTCAAATATTACATTCTTTGGACATTCGTCCGCTACAAGACGGACACTCTTCAGGACACCCTCATAATAAATTTCGGGGGTGCGATGCTCCTTGCCCTGCGGCGGTCCTTCCTTTATCAGCTTCACGACGTCTACCTTGGCCCATTGCACCTTCACATGGGCGAAAGCCCGGCGTGCACCTTCAATGTAGACGGACCGCTTGATGACTTCCAGCCGTGGGCAGGCATCCACAAGCCGCCTCACCAGGCCGAAGTAGCTGTTCGGAAGGGCGTCGCGAGGCCACAGCCGGACTATAAGGCCCTTCATGGCTTGTTCGGCCGCCTTGTGTAGCTCGACCAACTGCTTTAGCTGGTCACTCAGAGGCATCAGGTGTTCGGTCCCAGTATACTGAGACCAGAACAGCTTCTCCGTTGAGCTTCCCTCCTCGGCCTGGTAAAACTGTGCGGGCTGCGGGGCAAATCTGCGAATGCTCCTGGAGAGCTCCGGATTCGGGTAAGTAATAGGTAATTTACTTTTCACATGCTTGCTTTGCATGTAGAATGCCTTACACGCCGCTATTTTCTTCATCGCGTCAATCTCCTGGAGGGCCTTTTGGGCTTCGGCCTTGGCACTCTTTGCACTCTCGAGGGCCGCGGCAACCTCAGACTCTCGCGTCTTTGAGTCAAGCTCCAACGCCTCGTGCTTCGTCACGAGAGCCTGGAGCTCTTGTTGCACCTCGCTCACCCGAGCCTCTTGCCTTTCCCGCTCGGTGCGCTCCTTGGCCGCTTTATTTTCGGCCTCGGACAACGCTTGCTTTAAGGTCACCACTTCGGTCGTGGCCCCTGGCAAATTCATGATGATCCTGTCATTTTGCAATCGCATTCTTTTTATACACATCCATAGACTAGGTACTACTTACCTTTGTTCTCCTCGAGCTGGCTCTTAGCAAGGCCGAGCTCGTCCTTGGACCCTTTAAGGTCCTGCTTCAGTGCGGTGACCTCCGCAGTCAGTGCGGCAGATGCCAGCAGCGAAGCCTGCATACGCATATTGACATACTTATATTAGACTCCTATGATATTGTTTGATCCTCTGTTCGGCTTTTCTTTGTGAACACCGAACAGAGCATCAGGGGCTACTGTCTATGCGGTAATATTTTTCCTATATTTTAAACACTTACCTCAAAGCCTGTTAGAAGGCTGGCACAGGCTTCAGTCAATCCGCTCTTGGCGGACTGAACCTTCTGGACCACCACACTCATAATAGTATGGTGCTCCTCGTCGATGGAAGCGCTGCGAAGCGCTCCCAGCAGATTGTCCGGTGCCTCTGGATGGATAGAGGTCACCGGCACAGGCGTCTTACCCCTCTTGAAAGGAGGCCGCCTGCCCGAGTCCGGAACCACTGAAGGTTCCGGTGTGGTGTTCGGCTGAGGGCCGAACTCGGAGCCCCCAGGGCCTTGTTCCCTCTGCTCCAGGAGTCCGGAAGGTCGCCTTGAGGCGCCTTCGGGACTGTCTCCCCTCGACCCGGTGCCTCTTGAGACAATACCTCGGCGTCGTCCGCAGGGCAAGGGGAGGTGGCGGTCGGAAGTGAATCGCTATCCATATCCGACGAGCCCAGGGAGCCGTCCGACGATACATCGATACGGGCTCGTGGTGGCCTGCATAATCATATTCGACATTAGGGGAAGCAGTGCGACAAAGGAATGCTATGAGTTACTCTGGTATCCGAATACTTACGACTTCGCCAGGGGCTTGGCCCTGAGCAGCCACTCCTCTTCGCCTTCGGCGGCGATGGTGGAACTGTCCGAAAGGAGAGTCCTTCCCTTCTTGGACCCTTCGTCCTCCCTAGTTGGGGCGGCCTTCCTTTTCTTGTCTCCCCCAACTGAAGGGGGAGCATATTCTTCTTCCTCCTCGTCTTCGGGGGAGGAGTGTGTCGCAGAGTTATCGGACGATGAGTCCGATGACGCCTGGCGTCGGGAACTCTTTCGGGTTCCCTTGGCCTTCTTGGTCTTCTCCGGCACCTTATAAGGGGCCGGAGTCAGCATCTCCGTAAGGAGAGCGTCCGCAGTGTCTTCGGGCAGAGGGGCTGGACAGTTAATCTGTCCCGACGTCTCCACCCAGTCCTATCAAAGGCATGAAGATCAGACCCCGCGCATAATTAAGCTAGGGGAAATAGAATATCCTACTAGATGTATAGAACTCACCGAATGCGCTCGGCGCTTCGCGCTTAGCCCGCGGTCCTCGATGAGGGAGGGAGGGACCTCGGCGCCCTTGAATAGCACCTTCCAGGCATCCTCGTGTGTTGTGTCGAAGAGCCTGTTCAGAGTTTGGTGCTGGGCCGGGTCAAACTCCCACAAGTTGAAAGCCCGTCGTTGACACGGGAGGATCCGGCGGATGAGCATGACCTGGACTACGTTGACGAGTTTGAACTTCTTGCTCACCATGTTTTGGATACATGTTTGGAGTCCGGTCAGCTCTACCGAACTACCCCAGGACAGGCCCTTCTCTTGCCAGGAGGTGAGCCGCGTGGGGATGCCAGATCGGAACTCGGGGGCCGCTGCCCATTCGGGGTCACGTGGCTCGGTGATATAGAACCACCCCCATTGCCACCCCTTTATGGTCTCCACGAAGGAGCCCTCGAGCCAGGTGACATTGGGCATCTTGCCCAACATGGCGCCTCCGCACTCTGCCTGGCGGCCGCTCACTACCTTCGGCTTGACATTAAAGGTCTTCAGCCATAAGCCGAAGTGGGGCTGGATGCGGAGGAAGGCCTCGCACATGATGATAAAACGCCGAGATATTGAGGATGAAGTTCGGGGCCAGATCGTGGAAATCCAGGCCGTAGTAGAGCATGAGCCCCCGGACGAATGGGTGGAGAGGGAATCCCAGTCCGCGGAGGAAATGGGTAAGGAACACTACCCTCTCATGGGGCCTGGGGGTGGGGATGAGCTGTCCCTCATCTGGGAGCCGGTGCGCGATATCGTCGGACAGGTATCCGGCTCTCCTCAGCTTCTTGATGTGTCCCTCCGTAACGGAGGAGACCATCCACCTGCCTCCCGCTCCAGACATGGTTGGAGAGGGTTGAGGTGGGAAGTGCGGACTTGGGCGCTGGAGCTCGAGTGTGCGAAAATGGATGAGCAAAGGAGGAAGAAGGCGTTGATGAAAAGGTGAATCCTTATCCCTTTATATGGGCAGACGAAACTATGTGTCCCCACTAGCCTGGTAAAACTCGCTTATCCCCCAAGCGCCGTAATCGATGGCGCGGTTGGGTTACCCACACCCGTATTGATGAGAATCCCGTGATAAGGGGACACGATCTCTGCTTTGACAAGACGTGTCAAAAAACTGCCTCGCGTTATGTGCGGGGCTAGTTAAAGGAAACGGTTCGAATAATCACCGGGCCATGGCATAATGTCGTGTTGCCAAAACAAGTCAGCAAATTGGATTTGTGAAAATATTATTCTCTCTATGGTGGTATGTGGAACTTATTTTGCAGGGTCGGACACTATCCTTGTATTCAAATTCTTCCGTGGTGTATTCGGAGGAGGAACCCGCCTTGCAATGCCGAAGACAATACTGCGCGCCGGACTCATCGTCATTGAAAGCCTGGTTCAGGGGCTACTGAGGAGTCCTGGATTAGGGGGTCTCCGGACAACCGGATTATATCCTTTGGCCGGACTGTTGGACTATGAAGATACAAGATTGAAGACTTCGTCTCGTGTCTGGATGGGACTCTACTTGGCGTGGAAGGCAAGCTAGGCAATACGGATATGTGTATCTCCTCCTTTATAACCGACCTTGTGTAACCCTAGCCCTTTTCGGTGTCTATATAAACCGGAGGGTTTTACTCCGTAGGACAACATACCATCATACCATAGGCTAGCTTCTAAGGTTTAGCCTCTGATCTCGTGGTAGATTTACTCTTGTACTACCCATATCATCAATATTAATCAAGCAGGACGTAGGGTTTTACCTCCATCAAGAGGGCCCGAACCTGGGTAAAACATCGTGTTTCCTGCCTCCTGTTACCATCCGCCTTAGACGCATAGTTCGGGACCCCCTACCCGAGATCCGCCGGTTTTGACACCGACAGACACCATAGAAATGACGCGACCTTCGCTAAAGGTAAAGCGAAAATTTCCCACTCTGCTCGTTTTCTGCAAAACTACCTTGCAAACCTCCGCTTGATTGCGGAGGGAACTTCTGAGATAGATCGAAAAGGGAAAGGTCTGATGGTTAAATTGCCATCTGTGCAACAACATGATAATACAAAAGGAAAAAGGATGGGAAAAGCCAGAGCTCGGATGGGCTAAGGTCAATGTTGATGGAAGTTTTTTGGAGGAAAGTAGGAGTGGAGCCTGGGAAGCTGTGATTCGAGACCATGATGGAAGAATTATCTTATCAGTTTGGGATTATATACCGCGGTGCAATGGAACGGACTGCGCGGAAGCCATGGCTTGCCTAGAAGTACTACGGAAGGCAATGTCGGGGACGGATTTACCCTTAATCATCGAGACGGATTGCAGCTCGGTGACAAAGGCGCTCATCCTCTCGTCTATTGCTAGATCGGAGGTTGGAACAATTGCAAAGAAGTTTCAAGCCATGAAAGAAAACAGAGAAGTTAGAGTTTGCAAAGTAGATAGAAGGGACAATAGGTTAGCTCATAGTCTTGCCCAGTTGGGGCGTAGAGAGTTGCGTGGGGGGTTATGCAAGGCACAGTGCCAACCTGCGTGTTGAGCGAAGCCTTGTACAATTGTACGAACTATGTTTTCTCTACTTAATTAATACAACTCTCTATTAAAAAAACGTGTTGCTGCAGCTTCTACACACTGAAAGTGCACTTCTTCTTCTTCTTGTTGTTTTTTTATTAAGATATAAGGGAATTCTTCTTCTGTTTTCTGAGGAGGAATGTGCACTGGGTCTGCATCGATCATGGCCCAGAAAAAGCTTGACTCACATTTAGGGCCTTGAAAGCTACGCTGGGCCAGGCCACACACAGCTGAGTCCATCACAGCCCAGTCGGCTTCACTGAGCGCGACCACTGTCTGACTCTGTACTGAGTCTACTGACCAGGGCAGTCCCCCCGCCCCTCCCCTCCCCTCCCCTCCCTCCGCTAGCCGCCACGTCCCCGGCCGACCCGACCACCCCTCGCCGTCGGCCGGACCGCATCTCCCCCCCTCAC
>NC_041386.1:643276073-643297233 GCF_002162155.2 Triticum dicoccoides
CCCCGCCCGCCGCCGCCGGGAACTTTCTGCCGAGCTCGATCCATCCAGTGGCCGGCTACAGCGACCGCCCGCCGCGCGGATCGATCCAGCGACCAACCTGGAGCACGGCTGCTAGCCGTCCCCTCACCAGTCAACCCAAGTCGCACCACGTGCCACCATTTTGACCAGCTCCGCCGCTGCTATTTTTCTCCCTATATTCCTCCCCTCACACCGACGGCGCCCCGGCCGCTCCTCCCCGTCCGCCGCGCCCCCGGTGAGCGAGCATATCCGGCCTGATCGAAAGTCAGTATCTTTATGCCGACTCGTCGGATCTATGTCTAACCTGCTTCCGGCTTTGTCCAGCTCCGCGTCCATCTCCCGCCCGAGAAACCCTAGCCAGAGGAAGGAGGACACCATGAGGGGGAAGAAGCCGCTCAAGGAGCTCACACTCTCCGTGCCGGCGCAGGAGACGCCCGTCGATAAGTTCCTGTAGGTCTCCCCCATTCCTCACCCTAAATTTCATGTTTTTTTTCCCTCTCCCCTTTCCCCCACTGAAGCCGTCAAAAGTTTGAGCTTTATTTCTACGTAATAATGAGAGATTTTTGTGGGGCCTGGGTAGACTTGTTTTCTGTGTCATCTTTGATTTGATCTGTTGGTTTTGTTGCGGGTTGTGATGGAGCTGGGTAGCCAGTAGTAGTCTGAAGCATAGATTTACTTTGATGGCATTCATTAAGTGTAGTGCTTGATTTGGAATTGGTACGGTCGGAGCTGCTGAGCTGACTCTGCATTTTGTATGTCACGAAAGTATTCAAGTCCAGTGATTAATTTGAACTCAATATGGGTTGAGTTGCTGAGCTGCTTGTGGTCTTTCAGGACGGCGAGCGGTACGTTCAAGGACGGTGAACTGCGACTTAATCAAAGAGGTTTGCAGCTTATCTCCGAGGAAAACGGAGATGAACATGTGAGTTCTTGGCTCAATATTTTGTAATGACTAACTCTGTTGTTTGTTAATCTGCCCAGTTGTGTGTTCCTGTTGTATTGTACTCGTATTCATTAACAAGGGTGGTTTATGTGTTGCGTGCGTCACTGATTCAGTGCACTCAGAGGGTCTACTGCATTCAATAAACCAGGGGGAACCAACAAAACATTTGATAAGATTTGTGATTGAATAGTATATGTACTACTATATAAACGTACACGTCGCCACACAAAGTACAATATAACCTGAATACAGTAAGACATACCGAAAAAATAGTCATTACTGAACCTGGAACTCACGTAGTCATCGCTCTTTTCCTCGGAGATAAGCCACGAGCCTCTTTGATCAAGTCTAAAAGACCACCAGAAACCAAAGACAACCATTTAATTCACACATTACTTCTTGTTTCTTCAAGTATCTCAAAAACATTTCTAGACACAAAAAAGTAGTGCAGTAAAATATCAAGTCCTCAGTAGCTTCAACAGGAAAAAGGAAAACAAAACATGCTATATAAATAAAACGGGCAGTTTAAGCCAACGAGTCAAGAAAACCTACATGGTTTACTGACAGGTGTCGCTCCGGCAGAATGAGCTGGAGCTCCTTGAGCGGTTCCTTCCCCCTCATGGTCTCTTCCTATGGTTAGGATTTCTTGAATGGGAGATGAATATGGAACTGGCTGCCAGAGCCTGAAAACAAGTCGAGGAGTAGGTAGGAGACCAGGTGAACTGCTATGAAGATATGGAGTTCGGATCTGCCCAGCGGAGGTGCGCAAGAGGGAGAGGGAGAGAGAGAGTGCTCGCATTTGTTGGTGACTTAGGCAGTCAGCTGTCAGCCTAAGTCGCAGCATGTGTTACTTTCATCGACCAAAGTTACAAATTTATGGACCGCAGGGTCAGAGGAACCCTTCTAGTTCAAACTTTGTAGTCGTTTTATCCAAAATCATAACATATTTGCAGATTTCTCAATAATTGTTTCATGATTATTTTTTAATGCCTAGGATTGAAATTATGTACTCTGCTGCTCGCTGCTGCTTATTAGATGCCACCAACAGAAGTTTTATAGTTAGTGGGAATAGGGTATGTTGTCTAAAGGTTACTGTAGAATCCCAACTAGGATATATTGTTACTCAGTTTGTGCTTGTTATCATTTGGATAAGGATCAAGTTGTTTCTGAATTCTGAGTACATGTTGATTTGTTTATTTTCCTCAGCAATCAACAAAAATGAAGGTGGAAGATGTGCAGTTATCAATGGATGACCTCGAGATGATTCAGGTCATTGGTAAGGGAAGTGGTGGTGTTGTCCAACTAGTGCGGCACAAGTGGGTGGGCACATTTTATGCCTTGAAGGTAACAGAACACTAAATTTATGTATGCCTAAGTTGGATTTTTATTGTTACTGTTAGAGCATTCCGGTAAACTGCTACTCCCTCCGTCCCATAATATAAGAGCGTTTTTGACACTAGTGTAGTGTCAAAAGCGCTCTTATATTATGGGACGGAGGGAGTAGTTTTTTCTGTTATACTGTTTATTTTTTTATTCAAGTTTGTTAACATGAAAAATAATCTATTCATATCTGTTTGACGTGTCACGACAATTGGATTATTCTACCTCTGAAGATTAGTTTTGTTTAGTCAGCTTGTGATGGCATGACAGTATATTCAGTTAGATGCACGCTTACGCACACTATTAAAATGAGTTATAGCAAAAGGACTGATATTTGGCACACGTGTGCCATATAAGCAAAACTGCCACACCTCTACTTCTTTCATTTTAAAGTACCACACGATCCCCCGTCCTTTGACCTCGCCTCCTCTGAAATGACCCCGGAGGCTCGTCCGAGAAACCTGTTTCTCCCGCACATTTCGCGCGCCCACCCCCGAGAAAACTGTCACTTCTTCACGTCTACCACATGATTTCTCCTCAGGACAAAGTTACCATGACATTCATATGCAAGTTATCAGGCCTGTGTTGCGTAACTTACCATACTATTTACATAGAACGTACCAGGTACTATGCTTCAACAACTACACCCCTTCAAAGTCACCACTGTATTTTATACACAAGTTAGAAGGTTTTCGACGTGTAAAATACTGTGGTACTTACACATAAGTTATCAGGGTATATGTACATCAACCTCCCCCTGGTCAAAGTTACCATGGGGGATTGTACATGAGTTACCGGGTCTATAGTTTGTATATTATCATGTTACTTGCACCTAAAAACCTGGGTGTGTTTCGGTAGCATTTCCCATAGGTCAAAAATTACCACGATGTTTTTGCGTAACTTACCACGCCTATAGCACGTGTGCCCCTCATGACACTAAACATTATGTCACTTTCTCGTGGCACGTCATGTGTTGTGTTCATCCAAGAGGCCCACGCGCGAGGCGAGTGTATGTCTTTAACAACTTATTTTTCTTTGGTAAAAAAAGTTACCATCATGTTTATATTGCAAGTTATCGGTTATGCGGTGCTTATATTATCATGTTATTTACATGAAAATTATTGGGGATGTTTTGAACAACTTTTTCCTGGGAGAAAAAGTTATCATGGTGATTCTAGGTAATTTATCAAGCCCGTAGTGCTTAAAATATCATGCTATTTACACAAAATTTATCAGGTGTATGTTTCAGCAAATTCTCCCCCACGGGTCAGAAACTTATCATGGTGTTTAGTTATCGCAGTGCATATATTTTCATGCTATTTACACATAAAAATGCCAGAGGAGGGAGGTATACTACCGTGCTATTTACACAGAAGATATCGGAGTATCTTTTCAAAAAAAAATCCCTACGATCAAAGTTACCATGGTGTTTCTACCTCAGTTATCAGATGTGCGCTGCGTATATTACCATCTAATTACACATAAATTATCGGGTATCTTTTCACATTTATCTTCCCCAATGGTTAAAGTTACCACGATGTTTGTATCTAAATTATCAGGTCTATAGCGTGAATGTTATCGTGCTATTTACAGAAATTACCGGGGGGCGGGTTCAACAAATTTATTCCCAATGATCAAAGTTACCACGATGCTTGAAACAAAAAAAATTCAGTGCTAACATATTAAAGGCAAAAACATGTCAAAAACAGTATTTCCCTTAGCTTGTTCAACAATCAGTGTCATAGGTGAGGTGGTTAGTTCCCTTTGTTGATTACCTGTAGACCAGAGATCAAATCCTAGTCCAAGCATTATTTTTGCCCGAAAATTGGGAAGTCGCGTGGGGCCATAATTGACGATTACGAAAATTAGGAAGTCACGAGCGGGTGTGCCCGCGGGAAAGGAAAGAGATCGGGAGACGTGCAGGAAAGGAAAGAAATCGGGAGGGAGGTCGGGGAGGACGTGCGGGAAAGGAAGAAGATCGGGAGGCGTGTGGCAGTTTCGCAATCTGGCACACGGTTGCCATATACATATTTCGATAGCAAAAACATCTAGTACTGGCCTGCAAAATCTGTATGGAACACTGATTTGAGAACTGACGCTAATGCATGACAATACATCAGGTAACAATATATGGGCGATTAAATGTTTTCAAGCGTTGTTCCTGATCTTTGTACTGCCGTGGCATTTCTCCATATGATCTATCAGTTAATTGACTATTGCAATTTCTTCATAGGGCATTCAAATGAACATTCAGGAGTCAGTTCGCAAACAAATAGTACAGGAGCTCAAAATAAATCAAGCAACACAGAGCCCACATATAGTCCTTTGCCATCAATCTTTTTACCACAATGGTGTAATATATCTTGTTCTGGAATATATGGATCGTGGATCTCTTGCAGACATAATTAAACAAGTTAAAACCATTCTGGAGCCATACCTCGCAGTACTTTGCAAGCAGGTATGTATATGCTTGGCCTATTGTTTCTGCTTTGACTTTTGTATTCAGAATATTCTTAAAATTCTGTCACATATGTTGGAAGTTGGAGCTACAATCTGGCACATCTAACATCAGTAGTGTCTGAATAAATCAGGTTTTGGAGGGATTGTTATATCTTCATCATGAAAGGCATGTGATTCACAGAGACATAAAGCCTTCTAACTTGTTAGTCAACCATAAAGGTGAAGTAAAGATTACTGATTTTGGGGTGAGTGCAGTGCTAGCAAGTTCGATTGGTCAGCGTGATACATTTGTTGGAACCTACAACTATATGGCGGTATGTAAAAAGACCAGTTTTGTCTTCTGACTGCGGCTTATGCTCATAACGGTTATCTGGGGTGCATAAATTTTCCTTCATAGTTTCTTCCTTTCTTCCTTGTGCAGCCTGAGCGGATTAGTGGCAGCTCCTATGACTACAAGAGTGATGTATGGAGTTTGGGCTTGGTAATACTTGAATGCGCCATTGGTCGCTTCCCTTATACTCCTCCAGAGGGAGAAGGTTGGTTAAGCTTCTATGAACTATTGGAAGCAATTGTTGACCAGCCACCACCTTCTGCACCTGCAGATCAGTTCTCTCCAGAATTCTGCTCATTTATCTCTTCCTGGTATGCTAACATTATTCTCAGGAATTACACATGAAATTAGTTCAGTCACTATATTTCTATTTTGTCCTCTTGCTTAGTATGCTTGAATGAACTTCTTGCCCTTTTTTCTAAAGTTCTGATTTCCTTCGCGTGTCCTTCTTGTTGTTTTAATAGTTATCTGCTTTCTCGTCTCACAGCTCATGGACTTTGTCCACTCAATTATTATCCCCCCCTTTGATAAAATGTGTTGTCTATTCAAGTATTACTTTCCCCTTTGAATGAACTTCTTGCCCTGTTTTCTAAAGTTCTGATTTCCTCCACGTGTCCTTCCCGTAAATATTTTAAATTGTTGGTTAGGCCAACTTGTTTTAATAGTTATCTGCTTTCTCATCTCACAGCTCATGGACTTTGTCCACTCAATTATTATTCCCCCCTTTAAAAAAAATGTGTTTGATCTATTTAAGTATTACTTTCCCCTTTGAACAAGCGTGGTCTTAATAGAACTGTTTTAGTGTGATAATTTGGGCTTCATTAATTCTGGAGAATAACTGTTTAAACTGCGGGGTGTTTCTCAGATAAGAATTAGTGAAATCCTCAGATGCCCAAATTTTATAATGGTGCTTTTTCAATAGCAAACGGATGAATCAATGTTTCTTAATGAATATTACATTTCAGTACAGCCCAAGAAATCCCAGCCCTCCCAAACAAATCAACTTGCGCCCCCGGACAACAACTACTCAGGGCAACTTGCCAATGAACTGTTTATCAAACCCTGTTTAAGTAGCTTGTTGGCCCTTGAAACTTCAGTTTAGCTAATCTGGAGTTTGAGTTATCAATCATGTAACAACCCTGATTGTCAGTAATGTCAAAATGTACACATTGATTTAAGTTAGCTATGTCAATATCTGATCTAATTGTTGCCTTGACTAACAAAACCTTGACAGTGGGGTTGATAAACCAGTTAACAATCCGGCATCTTATCTTACCAATGGATTAAGGCATGCCAAAAAAATATGGAAAATAACCCTCCTACTATACAGGGTGTATGAAGTTGACCAAATGATGTTATACTATGAATCCTTTTTATGTTGTGTGATTCAAAAGGAAGAGGAAGGAACACCAGAGAACAATAGGCATGGAAGGCATCACAAAAACTCAAACCAAAGCCTCCTCTAGTGTTAGACGAGGAACAAGGGCTTTAGCCTTCCATCATGTTCCCATGCCCACTGCTCTTAGGTCATCTTTGCTTCCTCTTCATGTTTCACAATGGACATCTCATACCATCTGAACATATCCACATATATGTTCAGTTTTTGTGCTAAAGATTTAGTGAACAAAAAGGAAGAGGAAGGAGCGCTTAAGAACGATAGGAATGAGAGGCATTGGGAAATACCAAACGGGATTTCCACCTCAACACAAGAGGTGAAGAACCGATAACTTAGGCTTTCCTCTATGCTCTCATCCCCATTGCTCTTAGGCCCTCCCTTTCTTCCTCTTCCTAGCTCGCTTTTGAGATTTCACATCGAATATGTGCAGACATATAGTTGGTTTCTAAACTAAAGCAACCAAGCAAGCCAAAAAAGGAAGAGGAAGGAGTGCTTTAGAACAATAGGAATGGGAGGCATTGGGAAACACCAAACTAGATTTTCACCTCTAACACTAGAGATGAAAACCGAGCAATTTAGGCTTTCCTCCATGTTCCCATTCCCACTACTCTAAGGCCCTCTATTCTTCCTCTTCCGGGCTCGCATTCGAGGTCTCATGTTATCTAAACATGTGGACACATGTCTATGGTTTCTCCATCAGAGCTATCACGTAAGCCAAAAGGAACAGGAAGAAGTGCACAAGAACGGTAGAAATGGGAGGCATCAGGAAAGGATCCATGCCAAATATTTGCACCTCCGATACTACAGGTGCAAACAAACAAGCATTGCTTTCCTCCATGTTCCCATTCCCATTGCTCTTGAGCTCTCTCTTCCTCTTCCCGGCTTACTTTCAGTGCGTACAAATCTAGAGACAAGGCTCTCGAAGGACAAGCTTGAAGTGTTGGACAAAGTGTTTCAGCTTTGAGGTATAAATAATTGGTGGTGCACCATATGCAGAACCTTAGAGGAGAAAGCAATGAAGACACCCAGTGCATGGAGGCACCATTCTACAGTCAATGATAATGGGGTCACATAATCACCAGCCCTGTCCTATTGTCCTCTACTCTTAATTAAGGGCATGTGCGTAAAGATCTCTTTTGCTCACCTTTATTACCCATATCCGAAACTGGTACATAATATCTGTACCAGCCTTCTTTTAGAACAATATCTGTATCATCCTGTGCATTTATAGTGTCAAAATACGCAGCAATAAGAAGTTATAAGCTAAAAATAATATGAAATTAGACATATTAAACCCTCGAAAAATTACAAAACAGTGGGCAAAGAACCACCAACGTGACAATTAATTGGAACACAAGGTACTTTGGACATGAGCTGCGTTATTGCAGATGACAGAATGTGATTACAACATGATTAGAGGGATCTCATATCTGCATAACCAAAATGTCTATAGACCATTTTATCAAGAAAAAAAAGTTTAGTCCTATTATTTTTTAAGTAATTTAGTATCCAAATTCTGCAGGCTGTACACAACTACATGTCATGGGAAAATATAGGAAAAACATATCTCCAAAGGAACTGTCACCCTTGATCCCTAGGATAAAACACATGAAGGTATAGTGATCACATATTCAGTCTAAACTCATTATACACATAGTATTTTAAGAACAAGGTTTGGACACAAAGGAAGAACAAGGTCCCGAAGAGAGTATGGTACTTCTTCCACCCATCGAAGTACTTCCCAGTTCAATCTTGTAGCTCTGCCACCATCTCTCCAAGGATTAAATCGCCCAGGTTGAGATGCAAACAGCCTGCAAGGTTCCAGAGTGGGGAAATAAGCCTTATCCCGCACATCTAAACAATATATAAAAAACAACACCAATTTATGATGAAGTTTACAAAACTGCAAATTCCATTGGAGTTCACAATTTTCGTAGCTGCAGATAAATCCATTAGGTTGCTATATCCCATGTTTGAACTACTGAGGAAATAATAAAAATAATCTGAATGAACATAGTGATATTGTCTCATGTTTTGTGTGCCAATTACGATCTTTCGTACTCCGTTTCTGCTCGTAGTCTTAGCTAGAGTGGTCAGAGTGGTGTGTCATTGATCTGATTAACTGATAGAGTAATGCACTTACATGCATTTACCATGCGACTCTGTCTAAACTCCTCAGTCCTCACGTCATGCTTGACCTGCATCAACTGGCTGATATGTACCATTCAAATACTATTACTTCAGAACTTCCTTTGATTTAGTGTGATAATTTGGGCTTCATTAATTCTGGAGAATAACTGTTTAAACTGTGCAGTGTTCTTCAGATAAGAATTAGTGAAAGCCTCATATGTCCAGATTTTATAATGGTGTGTTTTGCAACAGCAAACGGACGAATCAATATTTTTTTTTAAACCATAATATTACATTTCAGTACAGCCCAAGAAATTCCAGCCCTCCCAAACAGATCGACTTGCGCTTCCAGACAACAGCTACTCAGGGCCACTTGCCACTGAAACTACCTGATTATCAAATCCTGTTTAAGTAGCTTGTGTGCCCTTGAAACTTAAAGCAGTTTAGCTAATCTGGCGTTTGAGTTATTAATCATGTAACAACCCTAATTGTCAGTTTAATGTCAAAATGTACTTACTGATTTAAGTTAGCTATGTCAATATCTGATCTAATTGTTGCCTTGATTGACAAAACCTTGACTTTGAGGTTGTAGTATAAACCAGCTAACAATCCGGCATCTTATCTAACCGATGGATTAAGTCATGCCAGAAAAAGATGGAAAATAACCCTCCTACTATGCAGGGTGTATGAACTTGACCAAATCATGTTATACTATGAATCCTTTTTATGTTGTGTATCCAAAAGGAAGAGGAAGGGGCACCAAAGAACAATAGGCATGGAAGGCATCAGAAAAACTCAAACCAAAGCCTCCTCTAGTGTTAGACGGGGAACAAGGGCTTTAGCCTTCCATCATGTTCCCATGCCCACTGCTCTTAAGTCACCTTTTCTTCCTCTTCATGTCTCGCAATAGACATCTCATACTATCTCAATATATCCACATATACGTTCAGTTTTTCTGCTAAAAGATTCAGCAAACAAAAAGGAAGAGGAAGGAGCGCTTAAGAACGATAGGAATGAGAGGCATCGGGAAAATACCAAACGGGATTTCCACCTTGTCACATCCCTAGCTTCTGGCATTGCTCTAGGCTAGCTTCATGTGTGCATCATGTCTATATTTTTGAAACTTGAATTGAGGAATATTGGAAGCCTCAAAACCCTAAATAAAAGAGGGGCAAAAACCCTAGAAATCTCATTCATTGCTCCAAAAGGCTCTTCTTAAATGTTTGATAATTTTTGGTAAGGGTTCTGGTCCCAACCAAAATATTGAACATTTTTAAGGATTTATTTTTGGGACTTTGAATTTAAATCATAGCTATTTGAATTGGACTTATATCTACTGTTAAATAAATATAGGTCCAATAATTCTGAAATATTTTTGTGGAGCATTGTTTTAATTCTTTTAGCTCTTAAAAATATTGTCAGAAGCAAAATAAATTGAATTGGTTTCAAAACCAAATTCAAAACAAACCTGCAAAATAGAAAACAGAGTTAAAACAAAACAGAGAGAAAAAAAAATAAAAAAGAGTAAAGCCTACCTGGCCTCACCCGCGCAGCCCACCAGCCGGCCCAGCTCCCCCACCAGCCGGCCCAGCCCACCTCCTCCCCCTTGTCCTCTTCCTCCTCTGCCAGGAGGACGAACAGAGGCGAGGCGTGGCGCGCGCCGACGCTGCCTCGGCCACCTCCTGCTTCCCCTGGCCACCTCCTGCTTCCTCTCGTCGCCCTGGACCCCGTCCGCGACGCCACGCACCCCCCCAGGCCTCTCACTCTCTCCCCGAGCTCCTCTCCTCCTCTGGCTCTCTCGCGCGCAGCCACCGAACACACCCGCCGCCGCCGACGAGCTTCCCCGTGGCCACCGGCCACCCCTAGCCTCGCCGATGCGCCCAGGAGCTCCCCCTTGACCCCTCCTTCCTCCCCACCGACCCACGGCCCTACGGACGCGCCACAACGCCGCCGGCATCGCCGTTTCCATCGCCGGCCGCCGAGGATCTTCACCGTCAATTCGCCACCATCGTCGCTTCCCCGAGCTCGCTGACCCTCCCTGCACGATCCCTGTGAGTCCCTGCTTCGTTTCCCCCTAACCCCAAGCCCGATTACGAGCTCTAGCCGCCCCCTCTACCGGAGCCGAGACGCTCCGCCGCACGGACTCGTCGCCGGCGAAGCCCCGGTGACCAAATGGCCCCGCGCGTGCGTCCGTTGCACTCGCAACGACCCGTGGAGCAACGCTAGCGTGGCAGCTAGCTTGTTTGCAAGCTGCAGCGCTAACCCCGCACCCACCCGAGCTCCGGCCGCCGCCTCGGGCTCCATTCCGGCGAACCCCGGCCACCCCCGCACCTCCCGTTGGCCCCCCTAGATGCGCACGGGCACGGGCTACCTTCTGGTGCCCTTCGCACGTCCAGCCGCCGCCCGTAGCGCAACCCCGGTGAACTTCCGCCGCGTTTCGGGTCGCCGCCGGCCGAACTCCAGTGGCCAGTGACGTGGCGCTGTCATTAGCCACTAATGACGCGCTAACCAACCCCCTAGGCCACTGACAGCGGGCCCCACCCCTGGTCAAACCCCAGTCAGCGCTGGGTTTGACCGGGATTAGCTCCTGTGTCACTGACGTGTGGCCCCCACACGTCAGGTTTGACCGAGCCAGCCCAGTTGACCCTGCTGACGTCACTGTGACGTGGGGCTGACGCAATAAGTATTTTCTGGATTTAATATTATTCAGGAAATTTCAGAAAATAGCTAAAACTTCAATAAATCATAGAAAATTAACCGTAACTCCAAATTAAATAATTCATATATGAAAAATTATCAGAAAAATTCAAGGAATCCATCTGTACCATTTTCATGCATGTTAGAACAACTTATAGCTGCTGTTTAGCACAAATCATATAAAGGGCATTTAAATATCCACATATGGAGTTTGAATTTGAATCTTGGATTCAAACCAACTCCATTTAATCTGGTTTTAGTTGCATTAGCCCAAAACACATTCATTTTGCCATGTCATGATCATGCATCATATTGTGCATTGCATTGATTGTGTTCCCTTTTTGTGTTGTCGGTATTTGTTCCCTCTCGATAGACGTGATACCGATGATGTGATCGTTGACACTGATGAAGATTCAATGTTATCTTCAGAAGTGCCAGGCAAGCAAAAGCCCCTTGTTCATTCCGATAAAATCCCACTCTCTCGCTCCTGCTCTCTTTTACTGCATTAGGACAACATCGATTCATCTGTTACTTGCTGCGGTAGCTGAACCCCTTTATCCTTTGCATGACCTGTCATTCCACAGTAAATAGATGAAACCCACTAGCATGAGTAGGAGTTGTTTGAGCCCTGTTGTGCCTACTCATTCATGTTTGTTTGTCATGCCTGCTACTGCTTAGAGTTGAGTCAGGTCTGATTCATCGGGGATGAATCAGAGGCGTGTGAACATGTCCTACTGTGTGTGAGCTAAGTGTATGAACACGATTTGGTAAAGGTAGCGGTGAGAGGCCATGTAGGAGTACATGGTGGGTTGTCTCATTGAAGCCGTCCTCAGGAACTGAGTTCTGTGTTTGTGATCCATGATTCAGCTACTACCACGCATTGGGCCCGAAACCAATGGACCCTCTCGGCTTCTTGATCATCCTTGTTCTCTGTCCAGGAGTTGCAAGTAGTTTCTGGTGTTTGTAGTATGCTGGAGGCCGTGCGCAGCGCTGACCGTAGGGGTGGGCTGTGATGCGGTAGGCACGTGGCACGGTGTACCGGGCGCCCGTTTGGTGTCTCGGGAACCCTGTTCACATCGTTTGGGGCTGTGAGCGAAACTCCGGCCGGATCTCCTCATGGATGGAACCCGAATAGGCGATAAACCTGGACTAGAGACTCGAGTGTTTAGGCAGGCCGTGGCCGACACCCACGTTGGGCTTCCGCTTGAAGGTTGCCGAGTACATGTCGTGTAAACGGCGGTAAGTGGTGAGAGCGTGTGTGAAGAAGTACACCCCTGCAGGGTTAATATGATCTATTCGAATAGCCGTGTCCGCGGAAAAGGACTTCTGGGTTGCTTATATCAGTTCATAGACAAGTGAAAGTGGATACTTTAAAATGCGCAAGATAAGCGTGAGTGCTATGGATGGCGTTCTCGTAGGGAGACGGGAGCGGATCCATAGTGGTGTATTGATATGGTGAATATGTGGACTCGTGTGCGCCACCTCAAAAGAGTCACTTGCAGTCGTAGTTCAGGATAGCCACCGAGTCAAAGCTGGCTTGCTGCAGTTAAACCCCACCATCCCCTTTGTTGATAATGATGCATATGTAGATAGTTCTGATGTAAGTCTTGCTGGGTACATTTGTACTCACGTTTGCCTATTTTATGTTTTGCAGAGAGACTTCGGTCTCGCTAGTAGTTCCGCGTGGACTTCGACGTTTAGCTTGATACCTCAGCTACGATCTTGTGCCCTCGGCAGGATCTGGTAGATAGTCAGGCTTCTCAGCCTTTTTCATTTATAGATGTCTGTACTCAGACATGATAGCTTCCGCTTGTGCCTTGACTTGTATGCTCTGATTGTTGGGTCATGAGACCCATGTTTGTAATGTCTCGCTCCTCGGAGCCTATTGAATAAATTACTTGAGTCGTAGAGTCATGTTGTGATGCCATGTTGTATTTGCACATATCGAGCATATTGTGTGCATGTTATTGAAATGCTTGGTATGTGTGGGATCTGACCATCTAGTTGTTTATCTTTAGTAGCCTCTCTTACGGGGAAATGTCTCCTAGTGTTTCCACCGAGCCATGGTAGCTTGCTACTGCTCCGGAACACTTAGGCTGGCCGGCATGTGTCCTTCTTCGTTCCTGTGTCTGTCCCTTCGGGGAAATGTCACGCGGTGGATACCGGAGTCCTGTTAGCCCGCTACAGCCCGGTTCACCGGAGTCCTGCTAGCCCAGTGCTACAGCCTGGATTCACTCGCTGATGACCGACACGTTCGATGCTGGGTCATGGATGCCTGTCCCTGTAAGTCTGTGCCGCTTTGGGTTTACGACTAGCCATGTCAGCCCGGGCTCCTTATCATATGGATGCTAGCGACACTGTTATATACGTGTGCCAAAAGGCGCAAACGGTCCCGGGCAAAGGTAGGGCGACACCCGTGAGAATACCGTGCGTGAGGCCGCAAAGTGATATGAGGTGTTACATGCTAGATCGATGTGGCATTGAGTCGGGGTCCTGACACACCTCAACACAAGAGGTGAAGAACCGATAACTTAGGCTTTCCTCTATGCTCTCATCCCCATTGCTCTTAGGCCCTCCCTTTCTTCCTCTTCCTAGCTCGCTTTTGAGATTTCACATCGAATATGTGCAAACATATAGTTGGTTTCTAAACTAAAGCAACCAAGCAAGCCAAAAAAGGAAGAGGAAGGAGTGCTTTAGAACAATAGGAATGGGAGGCATTGGGAAACACCAAACTAGATTTTTCACCTCCAACACTAGAGGTGAAAACCGAGCAATTTAGGCTTTCCTCCATGTTCCCATTCCCACTACTCTAAGGCCCTCTATTCTTCCTCTTCCGGGCTCGCATTCGAGGTCTCATGTTATCTAAACATGTGGACACATGTCTATGGTTTCTCCATCAGAGCTATCATGTAAGCCAAAAGGAACAGGAAGAAGTGCACAAGAACGGTAGGAACGGGAGGCATCAGGAAAGGATCCATGCCAAATATTTGCACCTCCGATACTACAGGTGCAAACAAACAAGCATTGCTTTCCTCTATGTTCCCATTCCCATTGCTCTTGAGCTCTCTCTTCCTCTTCTGGGCTTACTTTCAGTGCGTACAAATCTAGCGAGACAAGGCTCTCGAAGGACAAGCTTGAATTGTTGGACAAAGTGTTTCAGCTTTGAGGTATAAATAATTGGTGGTGCACCATATGCAGAACCTTAGAGGAGAAAGCAATGAAGACACCCGGTGCATGGAGGCACCATTCTACAGTCAATGATAATGGGGTCATATAATCACCGGTCCTGTCCTATTGTCCTCTACTCTTAATTAAGGGCATGTGCGTAAAGATCTCTTTTGCTCACCTTTATTACCCATATCCGAAACTGGTACATAATATCTGTACCAGCCTTCTTTTAGAACATCTGTATCGGCCTGTGCATTTATAGTGTCAATATATGTAGCAATAAGAAGTTATAAGCTAAAAATAATATGAAATTAGACAAATTAAACCCTTGAAAAATTACATAACAGTGGGCAAAGAACCACCAATGTGACAATTAATTGGAACACAAGGTACTTTGGACATGAGCTGCATTATTTGCAGATGACAGAATGTGATTACAACATGATTAGAGGGATCTCATATCTGCAAAACCAAAATGTCTGTAGACTATTTTATAAAGAAAAAAAGTTTAGTCCTATTATTTTTTAAGTAATTTAGTATCCAAATTCTGCAGGCTGCACACAACTACATGGCATGAGAAAATATAGGAAAAACATATCTCCAAAGAAACCATCACCCTTGATCCCTAGGAGGAAAACACATGAAGGTATAGTGATCACATATTCAGTCTAAACTCATTTATACACAGAGTATTTTAAGAATAAGGATCGGACACAAAGGAAGAACAAGGTCTTGAAGAGAGCATGGTACTTCTTCCACCCATCAAAGTACTTCCCAGTTCAACCTTGTAGCTCGGCCACCATCCCTCCAAGGATTAAATCGCCCAGGTTGAGATGCAAACAGACTGCAAGGTTCCAGAGTGGGGAAATAAGCCTTATCCTGCACATTAAACAATATATAAAAAACAACACCAATTTATGATGAATTGTACAAAACTGCAAATTCCATCGGAGTTCACAATTTTCGAAGCTGCAGATATATCCTGTTGCGGTAATGGTTGTTTCTTGCTAGTCTGTGTATTTTATCCATTAGTTTGCTATATCCCATGTGTGAACTATTTAGGAAATGATAAAAATAATCTGAATGAACATATTGATATTGCTTCATGTTTTGTGTGCCAATTACCATCTTTTGCACTCCGATTTGTTTCATGTTTTGTGTGCCAATTACCATCTTTTGCACTCCGATTTCTGCTCGTAGTCTTAGCTAGAGTGGTCAGAGTGGTGTGTCATTGATGTGATTAACTGATAAGAGTAATACGCTTGCATGCATTTACCATGCGACTCTGTCTAAACTCCTCAGTCCTCACATAATGCTTGACCTGCATCAATTGGCTGATATCTACCATTCAAATACTATTACTTCAGAACTTCCTTTGATTTAGTGTGATAATTTGGGCTTCATTAATTCTGGAGAATAACTGTTTAAACTGTGCAATGTTCTTCAGATAAGAATTAGTGAAATCCTCAGATGTCCAGATTTTATAATGGTGTTTTTTGCAACAGCAAACGGACGAATCAATGTTTTTTTCATGATATTACATTTCAGTGCATCCCAAGAAATTCCAGCCCTCACAAATGGATCGACTTTCGGCAACTTGCCACTGAAACTACCTGTTTACCAAACCCTGTTTAAGTAGCTTGTGGGCCCTTGAAACTTCAAGCAGTTTAGCTAATCTGGTGTTTGAGTTATTAATCATGTAACAACCCTAATTTTCAGTTTAAATTCAAAATCTACTTCCTGATTTAAGTTAGCTATGTCAATATCTGATCTAATTGTTGCCTTGATTGACAAACCCTTGACTTTGAGGCTGTAGTATAAACCAGCTAACAATCCGGCATCTTATCTAACTGATGGATTAAGGCATGCCAAAAAAAACATGGAAAATAACCCTCCTACTATGCAGGGTGTATGAACTTGACCAAATCAGTTATACTATGAATCCTTTTTAGGTTGTGTATCCCATGAAGAGGAAGGGGCACCAAAGAACAATAGGCATGGAAGGCATCACAAAAACTCAAACCAAAGCCTCCTCTAGTGTTAGACGAGGAACAAGGGCTTTAGCCTTCCATCATGTTCCCATGCCCACTGCTCTTAGGTCATCTTTTCTTCTTCTTCATGTCTCGCAATGGACATCTCATACCATCTTAATATATCCACATATACGTTCAGTTTTTCTGCTAAAAGATTCAGCACACAAAAAGGAAGAGGAAGGAGCGCTTAAGAACGATAGGAATGAGAGGCGTCGGGAAAATACCAAACGGGATTTCCACCTCAGCACAAGAGGTGAAGAACCGATAACTTAGGCTTTCCTCTATGTTCTCATCCCCATTGCTCTTAGGCCCTCTCTTTCTTCCTCTTCCTAGCTCGCTTTTGAGATTTCACATCGAATATATGCAAACAAATAGTTGGTTTCTAAGCTAAAGCAATCAAGCAAGCCAAAAAGGAAGAGGAAGGAGTGCTTTAGAACAATAGGAATGGGAGGCATTGGGAAACACCAAACTAAATTCTCACCTCCAACACTGGAGGTGAAAACCGAGCAAGTTAGGCTTTCCTCCATGTTCCCATTCCCACTACTCTAAGGCCCTCTATTCTTCCTCTTCTGGGCTTGCCATTGAGGTCTCATGTTATCTAAACATGTGGACACATGTCTATGGTTTCTCCATCAGAGCTATTGCGTAAGCCAAAAGGAAGAGGAAGAAGTGCACAAGAACGGTAGGAATGGGAGGCATCAGGAAAGGATCCATGCCCAATATTTGCACCTCCAACACTGCAGGTGCAAACAAACAAGCAGGGCTTTCCTCCATGTTCCCATTCCCAGTGCTCTTGAGCTCACTCTTCCTCTTCCCGGCTTACTTTCAGTGCCTACAAATATAGCGATACAAAAGCTCTCGAAGTACAAGCTTGAATTGCTGGACAAAGTGCTTGAGCTTTGAGGTATAAATAATGGGTGGTGCACCGTATGCAGAGAAAGTAATTAAGACACCCGGTGCATGGCGGCAACATTCTACAGTCAATGATAATGGGACCACATAATCACCTGCCCTGTCCTTTTGTCCTCTACTCTTAATTTAAGGCATGTGCGTAAAGATTTCCTCCGCTTACCTTTATTACGCATATCCGAAACTGGTACGTAATATCTGTACCGATCTGTATCAGCCTGTGTATTTGTAGTGTCAAAATATGTAGCAATAAGAAGTTGTGAGCTAAAAGTAATATGAGATTGAACAAATTAAACCCTCCAAGTAAACTTGGAAAAAATACAATACAGTGGGGGCAAAGAACCACCAAAGTGACAATTAATTGGAAAAAAAAAGGTACTTCGGACATCGGCTGCAGTATTGCAGATGACAGAATGTGATTAAAACATGATAAGAGAGATCTCATATCTCCAAGGATTAAATCACCCAGGCAGAGATGCAAACAGCCAGCAAGGTTCCATAGTGGGGAAATAAACCTTATCCTGCACATCTAAACAATATATAGAAGACAACACCATTTTATGATCAAGTGTACAAATTCAATCAGAGTTCGCAATTTTCGAAGCTGCAGATATATCTTGTTGCAGTCATGCTTGTTTCTTGCTAGCCTGCGTATTTATCCATTAGTTTTCTATCCCATGTGTGAACTCTTTAGGAATTGATGATAAAAATAATCTGAATGCACATATCGTTACATGTTTTGTGTGCCAATTACCATCTTTTGCACTCCGATTTCTGCTCGTACTCAGAGTGGTGTGTCATTGATGTGATTAACTAATACCGTAATACACTTACATGTATTTACCATGCGACTCTGTCTAAACTCCCCAGTCCTCACATCATGCTTGACCTGCAGCAATTGGCTCATATCTACCACTCAAATACTATTCTTTTTTCAAGCAACCAGCAAGAGCTCTGCTTCTCATGTAGAAGAGGGTTGACCAGTTTATAAGGAAACCCGGCTGAAAACCGACCATTCAAATACTATTACTTTCGAACTTCCTTTGATTTACAGTCAACTCTGTTTATTGGCTATATGTTTTATTGCTCTATATTTTAGTTAGTGAGTAAATTCATAATGAGATGTGCGCATCCTGAAGGCAACCGATGATTTCTGCTAGCTTAGCTTTTGAAATTTGTGCCATCTGTGTAGTATATATACTGTAGTGTTATTTCATATTGCTATCTTGCTTTGCAGCATACAAAAGGACCCCGCCGAGCGGATGTCTGCTTCAGAACTCTTGGTGAGCATTCCCTTCCACTTGACAACTTCTTGTAGCATGTTCAACTAACCGTGGCACCATTGATTCTGCCGACTAGTGTGTGTGTGTGTGTGTGTGTGTGCTGAATCGTCGTTATTAAACTAACATGTTCAACTAACATGTTCGATGTTATTGTCGCAGAACCACGCCTTCATCAAGAAGTTTGAGGACAAGGACCTAGACCTCCGGATCCTTGTCGAGAGCCTGGAGCAGCCCATGAACGTGCCCGAGTGAGGCCACCGGTCGGAGAGGTGAGGCTTTGCAGCGTGTTTCTTCCGGGGCTGCCCTCCCGAACGGCAATCGTGTATTGCTGTGAACCTGATGAATGAGTGACCCCCCACCCCTGTATGTTGATGTTTATGTTGGAAAGATTCCCAGAGGATTCTCATGGACTATTAATGTATGGTTAATGGATGAAGGCCCTTTTGTTGCGTGTCTTGCTATGAATGAATGGATCTGGTGTGGCTAGTTGCTTGTGGTGTGGTGCATGAGAATGGAAGGAACCGTGATGTTGCTGCCGTTCGTGCGTTGCGGCGCGGCGCGGTCCGGTTTATGTGGTGGTTTGTGCTGCCCTGGGAACGACCCTGTGGTTTTTGCTAGTGGTATTATACCCTGACTGCTGCCATGGTTACCAGGCAGAGTAAACAGGATTTAAGCTGGCTGAGAAGTTTAGGATCAGGCGGCTGGATTTTCATTTTTGGTTTGCACCGAAGCAACGACGGGTCCACACCACACCACAAAGGAACCACTTGGGGGGCACCAGTCGCTGTATGGCTGTATGTTTTACTGTTGGGATAGCAAGTGCGATTAGCCATATCGTGATGTCAAGAAGTAGAATCCTTGCTTAAGTCTGCTTCTATTACGACAGTCCTTGGCTGGATCTTCTTCTTCTTGTTATTATTACTACTACTCCCTCCGTTCACTTTTATAAGTCGTTTTAGACAAGTGAAATTGAGCTGTTTTGCACGGTGTCTGAGACATCTACCAAGCCTTATAAAAATGAACAGAGGAAGTATGTTTTACTGTTGCTTCATATCATCATGAAGTCGAAGGAAGGGCCCGAATATCTACCGAACGTCAGATTTTTCTTTTTAGACATGACGAATCAAATCGAACGTTTCTTCAAGAGAAACTATGTATGCAAGCTACAAATAAATTTGCCATCATTCATGCTAATATAATAAAATGACATGGAAAACGTGTTTATCGTTTTCGTTCTTGCAGTGGGGAAGCAGCACCGACTGCGTAACGAGTGGAGGGTACCCGTCCGGCTGGTGTGGAGGAGGGCGTGAGGAGGTGTGGTGCGGTCGCTGGCTGGCTGGCAGGATCGTGGAGGCCGGACGGCGGCAGGCGGGATCCGGGACAGCCGCGCGGGAAACATCCTTACCGCCAAACATACTGGCGGTAGTCTATAAAACCCTACTGTCAAAGTGCTTTACAGTAGGCACGAGCACGCACTGTGTTCAACACTTAATTTTTTTTTACGGTAGGGCATGCAACCCTACCGCCAGGGACCTTGGCGGTAGGCTGTTAGACCCTATCGCCATGAACCTTGGCGGTAGTAGAAGGACCAGATCTCAAAATTATATCAGACTAGGGTCAGATCTCGAATAGATACCCGAAATTTAGCGCTCCTCGGCGGCGACAAACTCGCATTTCCTGGCCGGCCGGATACCTCGTCTCCATCCCATCCGCCGGCGCTCCGCTCCACTCCCGGCCACTTGGTTCGGCCTTTTCCTACCGTTTGTGTCGTGTTGGTTGGTTTCCCCACGCCGCACGCGCCGGAAGGAAGCAACCCAACCCCGAAAGTCGCTTTTCCCACTCGCCAGGCCAGGCTAGGCTAGGGTTTTTCTTCCTTTCTTTCTTTTCGGAGGCCTTTCCGGCCAGCCATGTCCCTGTCCATGTCGTCGTCGCCCCCTCTTGCGCTTCTGCTTCCGCTTGTCCCCCCACCCTGCCTCACTCGCTGACTCACCCGGGAGCTTCCACTCCGGGCCCAATGGACGAGGAGGAGGGCCCGCACCCGCTGCCGCTGCCGGAGCCGGGGCCGGAGGTGGGGGCGGAGGAGCCGGCGGCCGGCCGGCGCTGCGGCCGCCACCCGGACCAGCCCCTCACGGGCGTCTGCTCCGCCTGCCTCGTCGAGCGCCTCTCCTCCGTCCGCAGCCCCGCCCACCCCGAGATCCTCGAGGTCGCCACCACCTCCTCCTCCTCCTCCTCCCTCAACCCCGACGCCCGCCCCGCCCCCCTCCCCCTCCCCGTCCCCGCTCCCGGCGACCAAGAAGACCAGGGCAAGCTGCGGAGGACGCTCATGCTGCTCTTCCAGATGGACGACTCCGGCGCCGCCGCCGACCGCCGTCCGCCCGACGCCAAAGATCCCGGGGCATCAGAGGCGGGCCA
>NC_041386.1:643297625-643318278 GCF_002162155.2 Triticum dicoccoides
GATCTGCCGGGAGCCGCCGCCCGGTGGCAGGGGGGGCTCCTCCCTGGACCCGCCCCGCCACTCCTGGGACGGCTCCATGGTGGGCAGGGCCTTCGCCTGCTCCTTCGCGTGCCTAGAGGAGCCCTCCGATGGCGTCACCAGGGTCAGGCACAGCAATGCAGAGGAACCGGCCGGGGAGCGCCCTGCTGCCGGGGTGGCATCCGAGAGCAGGAACGGGGGGCATTCCGCCGATGTGGCCGGCGGCGAGGGGCCGAGGTTCAGGGAGAGGAGGAGCTGCAGTGACGCCGGCCTGGAGATAACCGTGTCAGCCTCAGGTGTCCGGCGCCGGAGGTCCAACAGGTGGAGCAGGGTGTGGGATCGCAGCATCACGAGTCCACTCAAGGAGTTCGTGAGGAAGGGGGAGCACGCTCTTGACCGGTCCTTCTCGGAGTCGAGGAGGGAAACCAGGAGGTGCAAAAATGGGGAGACAACAGACATCGAAAATGGCGAAATTCACCATGGCCGCAACGGGTCGGCACTTCCTGGCAGAGCAAGCCAGAGCACAAGCAGAAGATCACAAGCTCACACGGCTAATGGGGAGGAGCAGAATTTCCGCACGGATTGGCTCAGGAACAAGGAATGCAGGATCAGCAGGAGCAGGAGCGTGCATTACACTTCTCCTGGGAACTTCGATAATGGGATGCTGCGGTTTTACCTGACGCCGATGAGGAGCAACAGAGCCGCAAACAGGGGGAGGAGGAGAAGCTCGCGCTTGTTTGGAAGAGGACTTTTTGGTTTCGTTTGAGTGGCTCAGGTTGAATGCCATACATTTTAGAAGAGGGCAGCAGCACAAGCAACTTTTTCTTCAGAATCTACTTGGTTTCTTAGAAGTGGCTAACTCTGTAAGTTGTTCAGCAGCTACATTCTTTCTGCAGTACATTATTAAGCCCAACTTAGAGTCAGGAAGATTTAGCATAAGTTGCAGATTTGCTGCTGCTCTGTTCTTTTAAGACATTGCTTATAGATGGAATCAGGACTGTGCTGTCCAGATTAGTGTATCAGGTGTAATTATTTACATTATAATAATATTCGTATCAATTCTTCCAATCAGTAAAGGTATATACTGTTCTAAACTTGTAACATGTTGTTGCCTCCAAAACATATGCCATATGCCTATCCATGGACAAGATCACGAGCCAGAGAACTTTGAGCTGCTGTGTCTCATTATTAGAAATAGCCACATATGGCCCATATGCTACACAGCTTACACAGAGAAGGGAATAATATAAGCTGTGTATGAACTTTCCTGCTCTGCAACTCTTGCACTTTTGTTGTTAGTTTCTGTTTCCTATATTTTGTAGACTGTCTGTTAACCACTGGTCCATGCTGTTCATTGCTCTACAAATGACATTGAGGCTGCACTGGTGTGGTCCTTACAGAAGGCATGAGAGTTCTCAATGGTGGGGTCCTTGTGCCAAATGATTCCATATGTATCCCCAACTTCAGTCAGTGTATTCACATCTTTAACTTGTCTAGGTAAGGATACAGTATAAACCGATTGGCACTCGTGTATTTTGTTTTAGTCTAGGAAACAGGCATTTGAAGGTCTTGCCTGTATATGTTTGCTCTTGCTAGATCAGCTAGCTATGTAGGGCCACTTTTTGAGGACATTTATCTGTTCTTGTTTTCTTTGCGCAACGCCTGAATTATGATCCTTGAGAGTTCGGACTATTCAATTCTTAAACAGGCTGAATATTTGCGATGGTACTTTATCCCTACCTATCATCGCCAGTGAAGTACTGTTCTAAACTTGTAACATGTTGCTGAAACATGTACTAGCATATACAGTATCTATCTTTGGGCAAGTTCACAAACATGCAGCCCATATGCTACAATTTACTCAAAAGAAGGCAACAATAAGCTGTGTATGGACGTTCATGTCTTGCAACTCTTCCTCTTTGTTAGTTTTTCCGTTTCCTATATTTGAAGACCGTTAACACACTCCATTGCAGCCACTGGTCCATGCCCTTGCCTGCTCTATAAATGGCATTGAGGCTGCACTGATGTGGTCCTTACCAAGGGCATGAGAGTTCTCAATGGTGGGTGTCCTCTCCTTGTGGTAAATGATTCCATATGTGCCCCAACTTGAGTGCATTCCCATCTTTAACTTGGCCAGATAAGGTTAAAGTGTGAGCCACATCTGCACCGCTGTTTTATTTTTCGTAGGAAACGGAAATTTCAAAAGGTCGGGTTGCATATGTTTGGTTCACTCTGGCTAGACCAGCTATGGCCATCAGTTGCGGACTTTTAGTATCTGTTGAAGTTCCTTGTTTCATACAGAGATTTCAGACTGCCGTGTTCTTAAACAGGATGGATGGATGTGGATACTGTAATATCACAGATCTGTTGCTCCCCGTTTAATGATTTGTGATTGTGATGATACCTTGTCGCCTTCTCTTTCATCATATAGATATATAAAGTGTCTCAACTTTAGTACAACTTTGTACCAAGACATTTATTTTGGGACGGATGGAGTAATCTGGTAAGTTGTCTACCAAGGTTTTAAATAGTTCCGGCAGCAGAGAAGTAGCATATGAATGTAAAGGAGCTGGATGAATCAACAGCTCAAGGTTTTGGTGGATCAAATCAAAGGTGTGTTTTGTTCTGGCAGAATTGTTCCATTCTTGGTACGCACTCCCTCCGTCGTTCCAAAATAAGTGTCGCGGTTTTAGTTCAGTTTTGTGCTAAAGCCACGACACTTATTTTTGGAACGGAGGAAGTAAGTTCTAAGCCTCTAAGGCTTGTTCTTGCATGGAAGATTCAGACATGTTTGCCTTTTTTTGGGGGATGTTGACATCGTTTGCCTTTGGATCTGAATGAAAAGAAGTTTGCTACTGGTAGTCGTTTTTGTCAACAAATGCGGGCCATCTTTTTCTTTGCAGCTAAGTGTCAGTGAACTTGTCCAACTGCTCTGCACATGCAATTTTGCATCTTCAGTCCAGAGAGCCCATATGCTACAGTCTGCACAAAGAAGGCAATAATAAGCCGCGCATGAACTTTCCTGCTCTGCAGCTCTTGCCTTTTGTTGTTGGTTTGTGTTTCCTACTACTCCCTCTGTAAACTAATATAAGAGCGTTTAGATCACTACTTTAGTGATCTATAAACGTTCTTTATATTTCTTTACGGAGGGAGTATATTTCAAGACTGACCCTTAACCGCTGGTCCATGTCATTCGTTTCTCTATAAAAATGGCACTGAGACTGCACTGATGTGATGTGGTCCTTACCATAGGCACGAGAGATTCTCAATGGTTGGGTCATTGTGCCAAATGATTCCATACGTATCCCCCAACTTCAGTCAGTGTATTCCCACTTTTTTTCACTTGTCTAGATACAGTATTGCGTTTTTCTGTCTAGGAAACAGAGATTGCATATCTATATGTTGGTCCATTCTTGCTAGACTTTCAGTATCTTTTGAAGCTCCTCGTTTTCATACTGGTGCAACACCTACGAAATTATGATCCATCCGAGTTCAGACTGCTGGAGATTATCATTTTTAGAGCAATCCAGGTTTTACTACGCAATGCTGGATTACACTCTGAAGGCAAAGATGCAGCCAGGAAATCAGGCATTGCATCATAGCATTGCCCAACACTCGTGCTAAGAACCACCGAATTTCCTTGGTGCCGGATGTAGAGAAGCTTGAAGGAGCAAGACGCCTTATTCGGTCCATTCAGGATATGAACGCCAGAGATCAAGGGTGTTGGCACTTGGCACTGTCTGTTTCCTGAAGGCCTTTAGCAGAAGCTTGTTCCAGAGATGATCGATGACGCGTTCTTAAACAGGATGGATATAATTAACAACACATATCCGTTGCTCCCCGTTTCATAATTTGTGACTGTTCTTAAAAAAAGTTTGACTTGGGACAAACCCAGAAGCTCAAGTATTTTGGAACAGAGGAAGTGCTTCGCATGTTTATTGTTTACATAATAAGTAAGTATAAACCAAGAACCTTTGTAAATTTGATTTTTCATTATTTGTTTTTGTTGTTTTTAAGCACCCATTTATGAATTTGTTTTGGCACGGTTTCTGCAGCAACGCGGGTTGGGCATTATGTACTTGATACTCAAAAGAAGTGAAGTGATCTGGAGTCGAAATTGATGCACCATATCCCACTTCATACTGACATCAGTAATGCTGACCATCTAGTTTGTAAGGTTGAGGATAATACTTGTGACACGCTTCTGACAGGCTCATGGGTGCGTTGACTCTAGCCTGCTGTGTAACGATAACTGCATGCGCCAAATTAGGAACCAGTCCTCCAAGCCCACACCAAAGAAGGGAGGAAACCCCTGTGAAATTGACCCTGTCCCATTTTGGTTCTTCTCTAGTCCTCATATATATTGACACTACGAAATCTCTACCTGTCATTCACAATGAATTTTTTTGTTCTTCAAAATGATATTGTTGAACTATATATTATTTATGTTCGACAATAAAATAAAAATAATTTAGTGAATTTATTATAGCATCTGAAAAATATATTTTGAGAAAGTTCATGAAAATCTAATTGTACGTCTTTAACCAAGGATGCTAGATATATATATATATATATATATATATATATATATATATATATATATATATATATATATATATATATATATATATATGGATTCATATGTTTCAGTTAAACATAATACAAGTTTTATAGTGGTTGAGGAAAATAAGAGCCATTCATCGAGAATAGTTGAATGACGTATAAACATTTTTTTGAATCAAAGGGGTTTCCCCTCTGCCCCAACTTTTATTAAAGCCAACACAAAACCACAACACAAACGTTTCATAGCTCTCGACTACATTTATAAAGTCTGCAAAGTAGATAGGCATGTAACAGGAATACATCGAGCAAAAAATAGACCTATCAAACACCACTACGGATAACCCGGCCAAGCAATCCTAAGGAGCTCCCCGCGAGATGATCAAGCAACCTTACCTTATGCATCAGGAAGCAGCGTAACTTGAACATCAAACACAAAATCTTGCATTGCGAGATCCTAGCAAATCCAGAATGTACCGCAAGCTTCGCTATTTTCGACTCTTAAATTATAAGCTACTCCCTCCGCCCCACAATCTAAGATGCTTTTGCAAGCTGTTTTAGCTTGTAGCTTGCAAAAACGTCTTATATTACGAGACGGAGAAAGTATTTTTTGTGATGGGCATATATAGTAAACTAGACACGGAAGGCCTCTTTGTGTATTCTAGTATCTAGTTTAAGCGGAGACTGCAGCGCCGGAGCGGAGTCGCGCAAGAAAAGCCACCGTACCCACCTCAGTTGGAGCCACGAATTCTTGGGGAGAAGATAATAAAAGGACGGAAGGCGACTCCCACCCAGCCAGCACGTTCCTTGGAAGGCTCCTCCCTCCAGTGAGGTGCCAATGGGCTCGTCTCCAGCTCCAGGTAATTCCATCCACCAAACCAAACTCGAGATGCATTGTATGATCATTGGTTGAGGTTCCTTCCTACTCCATCCGTTCGGAATTACTTGTCGCGAAAATCCTGAGACCTTTTTGTTCTCGATCGATGTTGTGCCAAACGGACCACGTACGTGCAGATGATGCCATGAGGCAGCATCTGCTGGACGTGGACGTGGACGGCGGCGACGGGCCCAAGATACGGGTGCGCGGGCTGACGCTGCGGCCGCCGGGGCCGGACGGCGAGCCGACCGTGCCCGGGTCCGACCTGGACGTGCCGCGCGGGGTGGTGATGGGCGTCATCGGCCCCAGCGGCAGCGGCAAGTCCACGCTGCTCCGCGCCCTCAACCGCCTCTGGGAGCCCGCCCCCGGCGCCGTCACCCTCGACGGCGCCGACATCCGCGGCCTCGACGTCCTCGCGCTCCGCCGCAGGGTCGGCATGCTCTTCCAGCTCCCCGCCATGTTCCACGGTACGCATCTGCCATTCAAATGCTCCATCGTTGACTTCAATTGCATGCTGGATCTGCGGCTCTGTCTGATCTGATGTGAACCATCTGCGCTGCTGCTGTGCTGCAGGAACGGTGGCGGACAACGTGCGGTACGGCCCGCGGCTGCGCGGCGAGACGCTGACCGACGCGCAGGTGGAGGAGCTGCTGGGCCTGTCGGACCTGGACCCCGCCCTGGCCTCCCGGCCGGCGTCGGAGCTGTCCGTCGGCCAGGCGCAGCGCGTCGCCCTGGCCCGCACCCTCGCCAACGACCCGGAGGTGCTGCTGCTGGACGAGCCGACGAGCGCGCTGGACCCCATCTCCACGCAGAACATCGAGGAGGCCATCGTGCGGCTGAAGAAGGCGCGGGGGATCACCACGGTGATCGTCTCGCACAGCGTGAGGCAGATCCAGCGGATCGCCGACCTCGTGTGCCTCGTCGTCGACGGCGTCGTCGTGGAGGTGCTCCCGCCGTCCGACCTGTCCCAAGCCAAGCACCTCATGGCCCGACGCTTCCTGGAGCTCAGCTAGTTGAATGTTTGTTTGACTTTGGTCGCCGACTACACTGTTGAGTCTGTCTGACCTTGCTTAATTCGGACATGTCGCTTCAATCTTGCTACCACGACGAACGCTGTGTGCGATCTGCATAAATGTACTTCTCTTTTTGAGATAGCATAAATGTACTTTTGGTGTGTCTCGTAGACTGATGGAGCGAGAGAGGATTTTCTAGCTCTATACCTATACGGTCTATACCATACGAAGTAATTGATTTATTTATGGACACCGTGTGGTGTATTGGGTGGTTGTGCCGCACGCCTCGTGTGGCATGGAGAAGAACCCGCCCGCACGACCGCGTCCGGGCGCGCGCAGCCATAGCCCGCACGTCCGGTGTGTGGCAAAACCGCCCACATGTCTGGGCCAAACGACCGCGCTGCCCGCACGACCCAGCATGCCCGCCGTCCCGGGCTCCTTCCGATCCACAGTTCGCCCTGCCGCCATTGTCTCGCACCTCTCGATCCCCTACCTCCGTCGACTTCCTTCTCTGGGCAACCAGAGCAGATCCCTAGCGCCTTCCCACCGCTAACCACCCACCCCACCCCTCCCCCACCCCACCCCGTCCCACCCCAACCCCGCCCTCCCAAGACGACGAGCTAAAACAGGTGGATCTCCGATCTCCTTCTGTTTCTCGACCTTCTTTTGTCCAAAAATCTAAAATTGCAAATTTGCCCACGAAGATGGCGACTGGATCCATGCTATCAGGGCAAACACCCCAGGAATTTGTGTGTCTTTTCATTTACCCACCAACATACGCCAGATCTGCCATATACTATGCTAGACTTGTGCCAAGCTTCTGGGTTGGCTTGATGCGAGTAGTTGGTAATGAAGCATGCGTAGGAATCACTATAAAATAGGGAGAGAAAGGAGGAATTTGGCATGGGGAGGGAGAAAAAATAATTGCCACTTGTATCTAACGTCAGTTGCCATCTATCGTTGTCCATAGTTGCCACCATGTTATCTTATTGCTTGCCATCCTATTTTATTTTCTGTTGCCATCGCTTCAAAATGATGGATGGCATCCAGAATTCAGAAAAGAGAATGGATGTGCATGTCCTACTTGCCATGAGGTGTTGGTTGCCTATGCAAGAAATGTTATGAGATTGTCGTGTTATCTTCTACATGCAAACAACAAGAACGCTTTTTGCGGATTGTTGATGCGTTCTTCTTCATGCAGTGACTAAAAGCACCGTGACAGAAAAGAAAAGGCAGAATAATGAATCACGAAGATGGCGCTGATCCTTGGCTTTCTCAAAGGCCGGAAACGCCACCTTGGGATGCAGCAGAGTACAATCAACTCATTTCTTCAGGGCCATTGCTGCCACTACTAGAGCACTACGCGGCATCGGTACGATGCATGATAAACAAAGAAGAAATAGTTGCCATGTTCGTGACAATGAAGATGTCATTCTACTTATGTCCTACAATCTATTTTTAGCAGGTTCTTATGACCAAATCACAATCAGGGGGGCGCTAACACTGACAAATGTACGGGCAATCAACTTCAGCTAGCTAATGTGGCAAATCAAGGTAACGCATACGAAAAAGAAACTTACTGTTGTGGACATGTAACTTGCAAGGATGGCAAAAGACTCACGAGTTATATCGGAAAAAATGTAGGACCTTCATGCAGCACGTGGCATCAGGCGGCAACCATGTACCTGCCATCAATGTTGTACACAGGTGAGTGCATGAAAGTGAAGTTGTGGACAGCGAGTTAGGAGAAAGGAACATGTCTGACAGTTGCAGTTTCCATGCATGGACAACTTCAGTTGCCATGGCTGGACAAACTGCAGTTGCCATGCCTGGACAAATGCAGTTGCCATGTATAATCAAATGTGACTGCAATGTCTAAAAAACCGTGGATGACAAGTGTGAACAAATCTGTGTGGCATGGTTGGACCACTACATGTGCCATGTTGAACAAACTACAGTTGCCATGCAATGACCAACTGCTACCATGATCGCAGGTTGTTACGGTGGAACCACATCGGCAAACGTCTCATGGCAAGCTTCACAGTTGCAGGAAAGCGCTATTGCATATAGAGCACATCAAATTGGATGACAGACCACACAAGATCGGCACATGCGGCACAACAAGGTAAAAAAAGTGAAAACAAAAAACAGTACTGCATTTGCTTTTGTGGAGAATAGCATGTGAAGAAAAGTAGATTTGTAACGGTGGTGGTGGAAAAAGCAAACAAAAAATGCTAACAAGTGGTCGTGTGCAAAGAGTCGTATACTGTCTTCGGGATTTGCCAATTGCTATAAGAGTGTGTGCAACATTCATGATTGTTCACATTTGCGTATTGAGCACAAGCGTAGAATATAAGTTTTGATGCTAAAGTATACTGGTTGCCATGTGTTGGCAATAGTAGTTGCCATGTATGTTGGACTGTATCTACCATTGCTATATGCTGCAAGTTCTGATGCTGAAAGACAATGGTTGCCATGTGTTGGCAACAGTAGTTGCCATGCGTGTTGGACTATATCTGCCATTGCTATATGCTATGAGTTCTGATGCTAAAAAGACGCTGGTTTCCATGTGTTGGCAACGGTAGTTGCCATGTGGTTGGACTGTAGCTGCCATTACTGGAGAATTACAGTTGCCATGCATGGCCATATGCAGATTCACGGCTTGCTGTGTGAATGATGTCATGCAAAATCACATGCAGTTGCTGTACTCCGTTACGATAAACATGACATTCAAGCAAAATCTTACGCTCATACCTGATTTTTTATTGCAGGACCTTCAACTACAATTAACAGCGGCGCGGGGACATCTATTCTGCGGGGAGCTCTGAGCGCACAGACGACGCGTTCCACCAGCCAGCCAACACTCATGCCACAAACAATGCTGAGTCAGTGTCGGAAATGGCAATCGTGCCAGCAATACCGACAAGCACACCTGTGCACACCAGCACAAGCAACACTTAAGCAGATGAAACAACCGTTGATACTGAAGTGAATGATGAAACCGATGACGAAGCATAAGGGGATGAAGATGGTGGGCAATCAGAAATCATGGTACCCCAGCCACCGTATCTTGGGCAGAGATTTGATTCATTTGTAGATGCAAATGAATTCTACCAGACTTATGCAAAGTTCCATGGGTTTGCGGTCAACACCGAATACCATAGGAAAATTAAAAAAACTAACAAGTACAACAGAGGTGAGATGAGGTGCTACAAGGCACGAAGAAACAAGAAGGGCAAAGGTGATGCGCCTGTCGTTCCGGAACGAAAGAGAGGTATCATTGTCAAGACGGAATGCCCTGTCCGGTGTAAGCTGAACGTAGATGGAGCACAGTGGGTGGTCATTGAATATTTTGACGAGCACAACCATGAGCTAATAAAGAAGTTTGACCTGGTCAAACTTCTGGCTGCCCATAGAGGATTCACCCCCCTCGAGAAGAAATTCATAAAGTTGCTACATGATTGTAACATCGGTCCATCAAAAATGGTGCAGATACTCTCCCTCATCCACAACAAAAACGGGTCTCTGAGTAGCGTGGCCTACCTACCAGCGGACGTCACAAACCTAAAGGCAAAGTACCGCAGAGAAAGCAAGTTGGCTGACATAGAAGCCACGATAGCCTACTTCGATGAGAAAGCGAAAGAAGATCAAGATTTCTTCTACAGGATAAGATTGGACGATGAGGACCGTGTCAGGAACATGTATTGGGTGGATGGTGCTGCAAGAAGTGTTGGGGAACGTCGTAATTTCAAAATTTTCCTACGCACACGCAAGATCATGGTGATGCATAGCAACGAGAAGGGGGAGTGTGATCTACATACCTAGTAGATCGACAACGGAAGCGTTTGGTTGATGTAGTCGTACGTCTTCACGGCCCGACCGATCAAGCACCGAAACTACGACACCTCCGAGTTTTAGCATAGGTTCAGCTCGATGACGATCCCCGGACTCCGATCCAGCAAAGTGTCGGGGAAGAGTTCCGTCAGCACGACGGCGTGGTGATGATCTTGATGTACTACTGCAGCAGGGCTTCGCCTAAACTCCGCTACAATATTATCGAGGATTATGGTGGCTGGGGGCGCCGCACACGGCTAAGGAAAAGATCACGTGGATCAACTTGTGTGTTTATGGGGTGCCCCTGCCTCCGTATATAAAGGACTAAAGGGGGGGAGGCTGGCCGGCCAAGGAGGGCGCGCCAGGAGAGTCCTACTCCCTCTGGGAGTAGGATTCCCCCCCAATCCTAGTTGGAATAGGATTCGCGGAGGGGGGAAAAGAGAGAGAGGGGCCGGCCCCCTCTCCTTGTCCTATTCGGACCAAGGGAGGGGAGGGGCGCGGGGCCCATGAGGGGCTGCCTCTTATCTTTTCCACTAAGGCCCATCATGGCCCATACAGCTCCCGGGGGGTTCCGGTAACCTCCCGGTACTCCGGTAAAATCCCGATTTCACCCGGAACACTTCCGATATCCAAACATAGGCTTCCAATATATCAATCTTTATGTCTCGACCATTTCGAGACTCCTCGTCATGTCCGTGATCACATCCGGGACTCCGAACAATCTTCGGTACATCAAAATGCATAAACTCATAATATAATTGTCATCGTAACCTTAAGCGTGCGGACCCTACGGGTTCGAGAACAATGTAGACATGACCGAGACACGTCTCCGGTCAATAACCAATAGCGGGACCTGGATGCCCATATTGGCTCCTACATATTCTACGAAGATCTTTATCGGTCAGACCGCATAACAACATACGTCGTTCCCTTTGTCATCGGTATGTTACTTGCCCAAGATTCGATCGTCGGTATTCCAATACCTAGTTCAATCTCGTTGCCGGCAAGTCTCTTTACTCATTCTGTAATACATCATCCCGCAACTAACTCATTAGTTGCAATGCTTGCAAGGCTTAAGTGATGTGCATTACCGAGAGGGCCCAGAGATACCTCTCCAACAATCGGAGTGACAAAACCTAATCTCGAAATACGCCAACCCAACATGTACCTTTGGAGACACCTGTAGTACTCCTTTATAATCACCCAGTTATGTTGTGACGTTTGGTAGTACCCAAAGTGTTCCTCTGGTAAACGGGAGTTGCATAATCTCATAGTTATAAGAACATGTATAAGTCATGAAGAAAGCAATAGCAACATACTAAACGATCGGGTGCTAAGCTAATGGAATGGGTCATGTCAATCAGATCATTCTCTTAATGATGTGATCCCGTAAATCAAATAACAACTCATTGTTCATGGTTAGGAAACATAACCATCTTTGATTAACGAGCTAGTCAAGTAGAGGCATACTAGTGACACTTTGTTTGTCTATGTATTCACACATGTATTATGTTTCCGGTTAATACAATTATAGCATGAATAATAAACATTTATCATGATTATAAGGAAATAAATAATAACTTTATTATTGCCTCTAGGGCATATTTCCTTCAGTCTCCCACTTGCACTAGAGTCAATAATCTAGATTACATAGTAATGATTCTAACACCCATGGAGCCTTGGTGCTGATCATGTTTTGCTCGTGGAAGAGGCTTAGTCAATGGGTCTGCAATGTTCAGATCCGTATGTATCTTGCAAATCTCTATGTCTCCCACCTGGACTAGATCCCGGATGGAATTGAAGCATCTCTTGATGTGCTTGGTTCTCTTGTGAAATCTGGATTCCTTTGCCAAGGCAATTGCACCAGTATTGTCACAAAAGATTTTCATTGGACCCGATGCACTAGGTATGACACCTAGATCGGATATGAACTCCTTCATCCAAACTCCTTTATTTGCTGCTTCCGAAGCAGCTATGTACTCCGCTTCACATGTAGATCCCGCTACAACGCTTTGTTTAGAACTGCACCAACTTACAGCCCCACCGTTTAATGTAAACACGTATCCGGTTTGCGATTTAGAATCGTCCGGATCAGTGTCAAAGCTTGCATCAACGTAACCTTTTATGATGAGCTCTTTGTCACCTCCATATACGAGAAGCATATCCTTAGTCCTTTTCAGGTATTTCAGGATGTTCTTGACCGCTGTCCAGTGATCCACTCCTGGATTACTTTGGTACCTCCCTGCTAGACTTATAGCAAGGCACACATCAGGTCTGGTACACAGCATTGCATACATGATAGATCCTATGGCTGATGCATAGGGAACATCTTTCATATTCTCTCTATCTTCTGCAGTGGTCGGGCATTGAGTCTTACTCAACTTCACACCTTGTAACACAGGCAAGAACCCTTTCTTTGCTTGATCCATTTTGAACTTCTTCAAAACTTTGTCAAGGTATGTGGTTTGTGAAAGTCCAATTAAGCGTCTTGATCTATCTCTATAGATCTTAATGCCTAATATGTAAGCAGCTTCACCGAGGTCTTTCATTGAAAAACTTTTATTCAAGTATCCCTTTATGCTATCCAGAAATTCTACATCATTTCCAATTAGTAATATGTCATCCACATATAATATCAGAAATGCTACAGAGCTCCCACTCACTTTCTAATACAGGCTTCTCCAAAAGTCTGTATAAAACCAAATGCTTTGATCACACTATCAAAACATTTATTCCAACTCTGAGAGGCTTGCACGAGTCCATAAATAGATCGCTGGAGCTTGCACACTTTGTTAGCTCCCTTCGGATCGACAAAACCTTCTGGTTGCATCATATACAACTCTTCTTCCAGAAATCCATTTAGGAATGCAGTTTTGACATCCATCTGCCAAATTTCATAATCATAAAATGGGGCAATTGCTAACATGATTCGGACAGACTTAAGCATTGCTACGGGTGAGAAGGTCTCATCGTAGTCAATCCCTTGAACTTGCCGAAAACCTTTTGCGACAAGTCGAGCTTTGTAGACAGTAATATTACCGTCAGCGTCAGTCTTCTTCTTGAAGATCCATTTATTTTCAATTGCTCGCCGATCATCGGGCAAGTCAACCAAAGTCCATACTTTGTTCTCATACATGGATCCCATCTCAGATTTCATGGCTTCAAGCCACTTTGCGGAATCTGGGCTCACCATCGCTTCTTCATAGTTTGTAGGTTCATCATGATCTAGTAGCATGACTTCTAGAATAGGATTACCGTACCACTCTGGTGCGGATTTCACTCTGGTTGATCTACGAGGTTCAGTAGTATCTTGATCTAAAGTTTCATGATCATCATTATTAGCTTCCTCACTAACTAGTGTAGGTGTCATAGAAACAGTTTTCTGTGATGTACTACTTTCCAATAAAGGAGTAGGTACAGTTACCTCGTCAAGTTCTACTTTCCTCCCACTCACTTCTTTAGAGAGAAACTCCTTCTCTAGAAAGTTTCCGAATTTAGCAACAAAAATCTTGCCTTCGGATCTGTGATAGAAGGTGTATCCAATAGTCTCCTTTGGATATCCTATGAAGACACATTTCTCCAATTTGTGTTCGAGCTTGTCAGGTTGAAGCTTTTTCACATAAGCATCGCAGCCCCAAACTTTCAGAAATGACAACTTTGGTTTCTTGCCAAACCACAGTTCATAAGGCGTTGTCTCAACGGATTTTGATGGTGCCTATTTAACGTGAATGCGGCCGTCTCTAGAGCGTACCCCCAAAACGATAGCGGTAAATCAGTAAGAGACATCATAGATCGCACCATATCTAGTAAAGTACGATTACGACGTTCGGACACACCATTACGCTGTGGTGTTCCGGGTGGCGTGAGTTGCGAAACTATTCCACAATTTTTCAAATGTACACCAAACTCGTAACTCAAATATTCTCCTCCACGATCAGATCGTAGAAACTTTATTTTCTTGTTACGATGATTTTCAACTTCACTCTGAAATTCCTTGAACTTTTCAAATGTTTCAGACTTATGTTTCATTAAGTAGATATACCCATATCTGCTTAAATCATCTGTGAAGGTGAGAAAATAACGATATCCGCCACGAGCCTCAATATTCATCGGACCACATACATCTGTATGTATGATTTCCAACAAATCTGTTGCTCTCTCCATAGTACCGGAGAACGGCGTTTTAGTCATCTTGCCCATGAGGCACGGTTCGCAAGTACCAAGTGATTCATAATCAAGTGATTCCAAAAGTCCACCAGTATGGAGTTTCTTCATGCGCTTTACACCGATATGACCTAAACGGCAGTGCCACAAATAAGTTGCACTATCATTATCAAGTCTGCATCTTTTGGCTTCAACATTATGAATATGTGTGTTACTACTATCGAGATTCAACAAGAATAGACCACTCTTCAAGGGTGCATGACCATAAAATATATTACTCATATAAATAGAACAACCATTATTCTCTGATTTAAATGAATAACCGTCTCGCATCAAACAAGATCCAGATATAATGTTCATGCTTAACGCTGGCACCAAATAACAATTATTTAGGTCTAATATTAATCCCGAAGGTAGATGTAGAGGTAGCGTGCCGACTGCGATCACATCGCCTTTGGAACCGTTTGCCACGCGCATCGTCACCTCGTCCTTAGCCAATCTTCGCTTAATCCATAGTCCCTGTTTCAAGTTGCAAATATTAGCAACAGAACCAGTATCAAATACCCAGGTGCTACTGCGAGCATTAGTAAGGTACACATCAATAACATGTATATCACATATACCTTTGTTCACCTTGCCATCCTTCTTATCCGCCAAATACTTGGGGCAGTTCCGCTTCCAGTGACCAGTCTGCTTGCAATAGAAGCACTCAATTTCAGGCTTAGGTCCAGGTTTGGGTTTCTTCTCTTGAGTAGCAACTTGCTTGTCGTTCTTTTTGAAGTTCCCCTTCTTCTTTCCTTTGCCCTTTTTCTTGAAACTAGTGGTCTTGTTGACCATCAACACTTGATGCTCCTTCTTGATTTCTACCTCCGCAGCTTTCAGCATCACGAAGAGCTCGGGAATAGTCTTATTCATCCCTTGCATATTATAGTTCATCACGAAGCTCTTGTAGCTTGGTGGCAGTGATTGGAGAATTCTGTCAATGACGCAATCATCTAGAAGATTAACTCCCAATTGAATCAAGTGATTATTATACCCAGACATTTTGAGTATATGCTCACTAACATAACTGTTCTCCTCCATCTTGCAGCTATAGAACTTATTGGAGACATCATATCTCTCAATCCGGGCATTTGCTTGAAATATTAACTTCAACTCCTGGAACATCTCATATGCTCCATGACGTTCAAAACATCGTTGAAGTCCCGATTCTAAGCCGTAAAGCATGGCACACTGAACTATCGAGTAGTCATCAGCTTTGCTCTGCCAGACGTTCATAACATCCGGCGTTGGTCCTGCAGCAGGCCTGGCACCCAGCGGTGCTTCCAGGACGTAATTCTTCTGTGCAGCAATGAGGATAATCCTCAAGTTACAGACCCAGTCCGTGTAATTGCTACCATCATCTTTCAACTTTGCTTTCTCAAGGAACACATTAAAATTCAACGGAACAACAACACGAGCCATCTATCTACAAACAAGCATAAACGAGCAAGATACTTATTAGGTACTAAGTTTCATGATAAATTTAAGTTCAGTTAATTTACTTAAAGAACTCCCACTTAGATAGACATCCCTCTAATCCTCTAAGTGATTACGTGATCCAAATCAACTAAACCATGTCCGATCATCACATGAGATGGAGTAGTTTCATTGGTGAACATCATTATGTTGATCATATCTACTATATGACTCACGCTCGACCTTTCGGTCTCCGTGTTCCGAGGCCATATCTGTATATGCTTGGCTCATCAAGTATAACCTGAGTATTCCGCCTGTGATCTTCATCTCCGAAGCACCGTCATGATCACCATCGTCACCAGCGCGACACCTTGATCTTCATCGTAGCATCGTTGTCGTCTCGCCAATCTTATGCTTCCACGACTATCGCTACCGTTTAGTGATAAAGTAAAGCATTACATCACGATTGCATTGCATACAATAAAGCGACAACCATATGGCTCCTGCCAGTTGCCGATAACTCGGTTACAAAACATGATCATCTCATACAATAAAATTTAGCATCATGCCTTGACCATATCACATCACAACATGCCCTGCAAAAACAAGTTAGACGTCCTCTACTTTGTTGTTGCAAGTTTTACGTGGCTGCTACGGGCTTAAGTAAGAACCAATCTCACCTACGCATCAAAACCACAACGATAGTTTGTCAATTTGACTCCGTTTTAACCTTCGCAAGGACCGGGCGTAGCCACACTCGGTTCAACTAAAGTTGGAGAGACTGTCGCCCGCAAGCCACCTATGTGCAAAGCACGTCGGGAGAACCGGTCTCGCGTAAGCGTACGCGTAATGTCGGTCCGGGTCGTCTCGTCCAACAATACCGCCGAACCAAAGGATGACATGCTGGTAGGCAGTATGACTTATATCGCCCACAACTCACTTGTGTTCTACTCGTGCATATAACATCAACATATAAAACCTGCTTCGGTTGCCACTGTTGGGGAACGTAGTAATTTCAAAATTTTCCTACGCACACGCAAGATCATGGCGATGCATAGCAACGAGAGGGGGGAGAGTGATCTACATACCTAGTAGATCGACAACGGAAGCGTTTGGTTGATGTAGTCGTACATCTTCACGGCCCGACCGATCAAGCACCGAAACTACGGCACCTCCGAGTTTTAGCACACGTTCAGCTCGATGACGATCCCCGGACTCCGATCCAGCAAAGTGTCGGGGAAGAGTTTCGTCAGCACGACGGCGTGGTGACGATCTTGATGTACTACTGCAGCAGGGCTTCGCCTAAACTCCGCTACAATATTATCAAGGATTATGGTGGCTGGGGGCGCCACACACGGCTAAGGAAAAGATCACGTGGATCAACTTGTGTGTTTCTGGGGTGCCCCTGCCTTCGTATATAAAGGACTAAAGGGGGGAGGCTGGCCGGCCAAGGAGGGCGCGCCAGGAGAGTCCTACTCCCTCTGGGAGTAGGATTCCCCCCCAATCCTAGTTGGAATAGGATTCGCGGAGGGGGGAAAAGAGAGAGAGGGGCCGGCCCCCTCTCCTTGTCCTATTCGGACCAAGGGAGGGGAGGGGCGCGGGGCCCATGAGGGGCTGCCTCTTATCTTTTCCACTAAGGCCCATCATGGCCCATACAGCTCCCGGGGGGTTCCGGTAACCTCCCGGTACTCCGGTAAAATCCCGATTTCACCCGGAACACTTCCGATATCCAAACATAGGCTTCCAATATATCAATCTTTATGTCTCGACCATTTCGAGACTCCTCGTCATGTCCGTGATCACATCCGGGACTCCGAACAATCTTCGGTACATCAAAATGCATAAACTCATAATATAACTGTCATCGTAACCTTAAGCGTGCGGACCCTACGGGTTCGAGAACAATGTAGACATGACCGAGACACGTCTCCGGTCAATAACCAATAGCGGGACCTGGATGCCCATATTGGCTCCTACATATTCTACGAAGATCTTTATCGGTCAGACCGCATAACAACATACGTCGTTCCCTTTGTCATCGGTATGTTACTTGCCCAAGATTCGATCGTCGGTATTCCAATACCTAGTTCAATCTCGTTGCCGGCAAGTCTCTTTACTCGTTCTGTAATACATCATCCCGCAACTAACTCATTAGTTGCAATGCTTGCAAGGCTTAAGTGATGTGCATTACCGAGAGGGCCTAGAGATACCTCTCCGACAATCGGAGTGACAAAACCTAATCTCGAAATACGCCAACCCAACATGTACCTTTGGAGACACCTGTAGTACTCCTTTATAATCACCCAGTTACGTTGTGACGTTTGGTAGTACCCAAAGTGTTCCTCTGGTAAACGGGAGTTGCATAATCTCATAGTTATAAGAACATGTATAAGTCATGAAGAAAGCAATAGCAACATACTAAACGATCGGGTGCTAAGCTAATGGAATGGGTCATGTCAATCAGATCATTCTCTTAATGATGTGATCCTGTAAATCAAATAAAAACTCATTGTTCATGGTTAGGAAACATAACCATCTTTGATTAACGAGCTAGTCAAGTAGAGGCATACTAGTGACACTTTGTTTGTCTATGTATTCACACATGTATTATGTTTCCGGTTAATACAATTATAGCATGAATAATAAACATTTATCATGATTATAAGGAAATAAATAATAACTTTATTATTGCCTCTAGGGCATATTTCCTTCAAGAAGAGCCTACAAACATTTCCGAGAGTGCGTTTCATTCGACGTGACATATCTCACTAATATGTACAAGATGCCATGCACTCCATTCATAGGAATAAATAACCACAATCAGTCATTGCAGTTCGGATGCGGGCTTGTTCAGAATGAAGACACGATGGGTACGTTCGGCTGTTCAAGACCTTCTTGGAGTGCATGGGTGGACTTGCTCCGATGAACATAATAACAGACCAGGATTTCAGCATGCGTGCAGGCATAGAGGAGGTCTTTCCGTTGGCAGTGCACAAGCACTACAGGTGGCACATTATAAAAAAGGCTGAGGAGACGCTAGGACAGTTCTTTGCCGACCGTCTAGAGCTGCACAAGGCATTCGAGCTATGCGTGGACCACAACTTGATGGTGGAGGAGTTTGAAAGGAGCTGGATGGCTATGATTGAAACATATCAAGTCTAAGACCACGAGACGCTTGCTAGCTTGTGGGAGAAGCGAATGTACTGGGTGTTGGCCTACTTCATGCAGTGCTTCTTCCCATTTCTGCAGACTACATAGCACAGTGAGGGGTTCAATGCTGTTTTGAAGCGATACGTGAGCCCTGGCAACTCATTGCTATAGTTTGCCAAGCAGTACACCGCTTTGCAACAGAAAATACTGGGATCCGAGCTACAACAAGAGGCAAACACCGCGCTCAAGCAGCCAAAATTGCTAACGTATTTACCAATGGAGAGGCAGATGAGCAAGATATACACCAACAAGATTTTTAACAAGTAAGTTAGTTGTGTTACAATCTTATTTGCACAATCATGAAGGTAGTAGGTGCCATGTAGAATGCAATGCAGTTGAAAATTCTTATTTGAAAATGATGATTTTGTTGAAAAGTAGCCATTAGGTATAGGGTAACCATGATATGTAGTTGCTATGCTTAATGAACTACAGTTTGCCATGCTTAATGAACTGCAGTTTGCCACGTTTACTCAACTACAGTTATCATCACTAGTAGAAAAAGGGTCAAATGTGAAGCACATTAGTGCCGGTTTGAATTTGAGCCGGCACTAATGTGACCATTAGTGCCGGTTCCAACGGCTAGGCGGGAGGGCATCATTAGTACCGGTTCGTTGGCAACCTTTAGTACCGGTTCATGCCACGAACTGGTACTAATGTGGCCAGTGCGGCTGTGGTCAGGCTGGGGCCCCCACGAAGACCTTTAGTACCGGTTCATGCCATGAACCGGTACTAGAGTTTCTTAGTAAGCTGATTTTTAGTCCCACCTCGCCAAGAGAGAGGTAGTATGAGCGGTTTATAAGCCGTGAGTGCAGAGACAATGATGAAGAGGCGCAATGCTCACCTGCACGTTGATTAGCTTCAAGCCTTTCAGAATAGCATAGATTGCACTGAGCTATGTGCAGTGCAGTCTACACTATTCCGAAAGGCTTGAAGCAAATTAACCAGCATTGCACCTCTTTTTTATTTTTAATAACTTATTTGAACTCCGGACTTCTTTTGTGTTCAGTATGCAGCATTCAAAGCGACGTCATCAATTTCCAACATGTTCTGACATCATTTGTTGTTTTTCAGTCATTTACCTAATTGTTTAGAGAGCTAAATGACCGTGAAATTGAAAATCACTACAAAATGAATTCTGAAAATGTTGAAACTTGACATGGTATCATCATTTCACCCACATAGCATGTGCAAAAGAGTAGAGAGGGTCATGGCAAAAACTGGACGCACTTCGTGTACAAACTGGACAAACTCTTCCGGAGTATCAGGGTTTCGGACGAGAACTCATCTGTTACACGGGCACTTCAATGTTTTCTAAACTTATTTGAACTCCGGACTTCTTTTGTGTTCAGTATGCAGCATTCAAAGTGACGTCATCAATTTCCAACATGTTCTGACATCATTTGTTGTTTTTCGGTCATTTGCCTAATTGTTTAGAGAGCTAAATGACCGTGAAATTGAAAATCACTACAAAATGAATTCTGAAAATGTTGAAACTTGGCATGGTATCATCATTTCACCC
>NC_041386.1:643318288-643318708 GCF_002162155.2 Triticum dicoccoides
GCATAGCATGTGCGAAAGAGTAGAGAGGGTCACGACAAAAACTGGACGCACTTCGTGTACAAACTGGACAAACTCTTTCGGAGTATCAGGGTTTCGGACAAGAACTCATCTGTTACACGAGCACTTCAATGTTTTTTAAACTTATTTGAACTCCGGACTTCTTTTGTGTTAAGTATGCAGCATTCAAAGCGACGTCATCAATTTCCAACATGTTCTGACATCATTTGTTGTTTTTCGGTCATTTGCCTAATTGTTTAGAGAGCTAAATGACCGTGAAATTGAAAATCACTACAAAATGAATTCTGAAAATGTTGAAACTTGGCATGGTATCATCATTTCACCCGCATAGCATGTGCGAAAGAGTAGAGAGGGTCACGGCAAATACTGGACGCACTTCATGTACAAACTGGACAAACTCTT
>NC_041386.1:643318736-643320924 GCF_002162155.2 Triticum dicoccoides
GCATAGCATGTGCGAAAGAGTAGAGAGGGTTACGACAAAAACTAGACGCACTTCGTGTACAAACTGGACAAACTCTTTTGGAGTATCAGGGTTTCGGACGAGAACTCATCTGTTACACGGGCACTTCAATGTTTTTTAAACTTATTTGAACTCCGGACTTCTTTTGTGTTCAGTATGCAGCATTCAAAGCGACGTCATCAATTTCCAACATGTTCTGACATCATTTGTTGTTTCGGTCATTTACCTAATTGTTTAGAGAGCTAAATGACCGTGAAATTGAAAATCACTACAAAATGAACTCTGAAAATGTTGAAACTTGGCATGGTATCATCATTTCACCCGCATAGCATGTGCGAAAGAGTAGAGAGGGTCATGGCAAAAACTGGACGCACTTCCTGTACAAACTGGATAAACTCTTTCGGAGTATCAGGGTTTCGGACGAGAACTCATCTGTTACACGGGCACTTCAATGTTTTTTAAACTTATTTGAACTCCAGACTTCTTTTGTGTTCAGTATGCAGCATTCAAAGCAACGTCATCAATTTCCAACATGTTCTAACATCATTTGTTGTTTTTCGGTCATTTACCTAATTGTTTAGAGAGCTAAATGATCGCGAAATTGAAAATCACTACAAAATGAATTCTGAAAATGTTGAAACTTGGCATGGTATCATCATTTCACCCGCATAGCATGTGCGAAAGAGTAGAGAGGGTCACGGCAAAAACTGGACGCACTTCGTGTACAAACTGGACAAACTCTTTCGGAGTATCAGGGTTTCGGACGAGAACTCATCTGTTACACGGGCACTTCAATGTTGTTTAAACTTATTTGAACTCCGGAATTCTTTTGTGTTCAGTATGCAGCATTCAAAGCAATGTCATCAATTTCCAACATGTTCTGACATCATTTGTTGTTTTTGGGTCATTTACCTAATTGTTTAGAGAGCTAAATGACCGCGAAATTGAAAATCACTACAAAATGAATTCTGAAAATGTTGAAACTTGGCATGGTATCATCATTTCACCCGCATAGCATGTGCGAAAGAGTAGAGAGGGTCACGGCAAAAACTGGACGCACTTCGTGTACAAACTGGACAAACTCTTTCGAAGTATTAGGGTTTTGGACGAGAACTCATCTGTTACGCGAGCACTTCAATGTTGTTTAAACTTATTTGAACTCTGGACTTCTGTTGTGTTCAGTATGCAGCATTCAAAGCGACGTCATCAATTTCCAACATGTTCTAACATCATTTGTTGTTTTTCGGTCATTTACCTAATTGTTTAGAGAGCTAAATGACCATGAAATTGAAAATCACTACAAAATGAACTCTGAAAATGTTGAAACTTGCAATGGTATTATCATTTCAGAGTATCGGAGTAGAGAGGGTCAGAAAAAACTACTCAGAAATAAATAGAAGAAAATAAATAAAGCAGAAAAGAATAAAACTATTCAAAAAATTACTCAAAAATAAATAGAAGAAAATAAATAATGCAGAAAAGAGAAAAACTATATAAAAAATCACTCAAAAATAAATAGAAGAAAATAAATAATGCAGAAAAGAAAAAACTATATAAAAAATTTGTTGGCGCGCTGCCCAGTGGGCCTGCCAGACCTAGGGTGTGCAAATGCAGTCCTAGAAGGGCCAGCAGACTCACAGGGCAGCGCGCCCTAGTTAGGCCCAGAAGCCTGCTATATAGAGAAGCTCGAAGGAGCAGCCGCGGCTGGGTTTATAAACCAGTGCGCCTGCCCTTCGCTCGGCGAGGTGGGACTAAACATTGTGCACCGCCGGTGGCAGCGCACAACCATTAGTACAGGTTGGTGGCTCCAACCGGTACTAAAGGAGGGGGGGGTGTCTTTAGTACTGGTTCGTGGCACGAACCGGTACTAAAGGGGCCGTTTCCCGCCCCTTGGCCTGGCGAAAATTGGCCTTTAGTACCGGTTGGTGGCTCCAACCGGTACCAAAGACCCCTCTTATATATATGGCACTTACGAAAAAATCAGTTTCATCGACCACCAGTACTTCTTCTCGATCCAACTTCTTCGCCGCGCCCGTCGCCCATCGCGCGCTGCCCTCGCCGCCCCCGCCGCCCGTCGTCACCGTCACCGCCGTCGCCCCCGCCGCGCCCGTCGCCGCCGCCTCTCGCCCGCTGCCCGTCTCCGTCGTCGCCCATCGCCGCCCGTACGCCG
>NC_041386.1:643321622-643359149 GCF_002162155.2 Triticum dicoccoides
TAGTAAATGCTTAGTTGAATTAATAGAACTAGTTTATTTAGTTGAATTAATAGAACTAGTAAGTGTTTAATGTTTCACCTATATATGAACATATGTTAGATATTAATGTCAAATGTTAGATGAATTAGATATAAATTATATGTTAGATATATATTTAATTTAGTTATATGAGATTTCATTATCTAATTAACATTTTATTATATAGAACTAGCTACTTATTTTTAGTAAGAAAATTAATATAACTAGTTTAGTTAAATTAATTAGTTGAACTAGTTAGTTGAATTAGTTCAATTAATTAGGTATATTTTTCGTAAGTGCTTAGTTGAATTAGTTCAATTAATTAGTTGAACTAGTTGAATTAACAGAATTAGTTGATTTAATAGAACTAATAAGTGTTTAATGTTTCACCTATGAACATAGGAATGCCGTCTAACGACGAACACGATTTCATTATGTGCGAATACTGCGAAGACCAGCGCGGCCTGTGCGGCAGAAATTTTCTAGTTGATGATAGACGCTTCAGCATCAAGCTGGATGAGAACTTCGAAGTGGATACAGTAAGTCACAACGACAAGTCTTTTTTCATAATTAAGCATGACTTATGCTTCATTTGCTTCAACTTTTAATTTTAATTTTTCACTATTCTACTAGCGTATCCCCTACCATGCAAGAATTTTTGTCTTGGATAAGATAGGTTTCAGTCCTAACGAAACTATGGAGGTAAAAAGAGTTTACTTGAAGACCGAGCATGGTTATACCTTCAACGTCAAATTATACAATGCAGACACATACACCTATTTTTAATGCAAAACTTGGCAAGCACTATGCAAGGCTTATGCATTTGAGCCTGATATGGTTATCACCTTTGATATTCGTCTAGAAGATGATATTGAAGGTAATAGAGACATCTGGGTCGATGTGCAGACGCCTCCAGTTCTACCATTATGTGAGTTTCTCAACCATATTTATATCTTTGATATGAGATTATTTGAACCAGTTGAATAATTAATAGATCTCAATTTATATTGACAACTTACTTCCAATCAAGCAAACATGTCCGGCGCTTGGTAGACAGGACCGTCCACTGTCCCGGGGCTGAACTAAACTGCGAGGAGACAAGTCATTATGTTTCATGGCTTGAGGATCTTGATGTTGTCAAGACAAATTTCTTTCCCGCACTTAGAAATGTTAGTACTCAAAACGTGCGACCAATAGAGTTCGTACTGAACTACGGTCACATATATTTAGGAAAGATGGTAAGATTTCTACTATTTCTCCTCAGTGCATCTTTTGCATACATTATTCTTTTAAGCTAAACTTCATTGCTAAGTATGTTACTATACGATGTTCTTCAACAGGGACTCCCGATGAATGTTGTGCCTGATTGGATCGAGACTAAAGGTACCATGAATATTGTTAGCTTACGGCCAAGATATCCTACAATGCACTTTAGTGCATTCAGGATTTCTAATAGTGAGGAATGCTTAATAGTAAAAGACTGGAGCAAAATTGTGAACGATCACAGAGAAGTACTAGGGGGCAGCAATCAGAAGCGCAACCCACGATTAGGAGACAGGTTCATCTGCATGCTCCAATATGATGAATCAGCAAAGCTATACATGTTCCATGCTATTTTACCTGAGAGAGAGCAGCATGAGTGATTAATTAGCTAGTTCATGCTCTTAGTACTTGTCCTCTCATGTCCATGTTCTTCGTCCTGAACTTAATCTCAAAGAGTGATTTGCTTTTGTGGTGTTATGAACGCTTATAATATCATTACCATGTTGAACTCGATGATATCTTTGCTATGAAAACCGTTGGTGATGATATATATGATGCAAGAGTTTTTATATTAATTAATATGATGATGATGATGAGTTATTATATCATTTATGAAAGAAATTGCATATTAGTTTCAACTGGATGGATTCTAGCTAAGTGATCAAGTATATGCCATATCCATATTACCTCGATCACTTAAGTAGGTGATCAAGTATATATAATATGGATATGACATATACTTGATGACTTAGCTAGGATCCATGCATCCAGTCAAACTAATCTGCGGTACATTCACCTAATGATTTAACAACTCATTATAATGTAAAACAATCACTAAATTAAATTGAAAACACAAAATTAAAGTAAAAATAAAAAATAAAACCAAAACACACCCAAACATTTAGTACCGGTTGGTGTTACCAACCGGTACTAATGTCCTACGCGCCCACGGAGCTGGCTCGTGCGACGTGGTTGCCCTTTAGCACCGGTCCGTGCTGAACCAGTACTAAGGGGGGGGGGCTTTAGTGCCTACAATTTAGTGCCGGTTACCGAACCGGCACTAAAGGGCCTTACGAACCGGTGCTACTGCCCGGTTCTGCACTAGTGCATGTTTGCTCAACTGCAGTTGCCATGTTTGATGAACTGCAGTTGCCATATTTAATGAACTGTAATTCCACTGGCCATGATGGTATGGAATGCAAATGCCAAAATGAAGTTGTTATGTCGTTGCCATGTTTAAATGAACTGCAGTTGCCATGTTTAATGAACTGTAGTTGCCATGTTTACTCAACTGCAGTTGCCATGTTTAATGAACTGTAGTTGCCATGTTTACTCAACTGCAGTTGCCATGTTTAATGAACTGTAGTTGCCATGTTTGCACGAATTGTAATTCCATTGGCCACAACAACAAAAGGTGCTACAAAAAACTTCACACAAGAGTTTAACAAAAACCACACAAAACTTGCATATTCCAGGAAGAAATAAAGCGTGCCAGCATGTACACGGCTTTCCAGGTGGACGAACATACGTTCAAGGTGTGTTCTATCCTGGGCATGTCGGATTCAGAACCTGAAGACCCGGACAAGGGAAGGAACTACTTTGTGAAGGCATCGATAAGCGAAGGCGAATACTACTGCCAATGCTGCAAATTCGAACAGGACGCGATTGTGTGCTGTCACATACTAAAAGTAATGGACATGAACGCGGTGACACGAATGCCCCGCCATTTCATAAGGCTGTGATGGACTTGGGACGCCGACGACGCATTGGCGCCGCAAACATCAAACGCAGTTTTGGCCGTGCATGATGAGAGACCAGAGTCAACCATGGAAGCCATGAGGCACGTTGTGTTGACAAAAAACTATGCTGAACTAATTGATGAAGCGTGCAAGAGTGATGAGATAGCAAGGGTCGCAGAAAAACACAGGAAGGCCCTCAAAAGAGAGCTTGATGAGATCAAGAAGAGGAAAGCTGGGGAAGCCTTACACAGGTTCCCCTGCACATCGAGTGTGCCTTCGTCCACAGGGCCATCATCTGAAAACTCGGAGGTAGGATCTGGAACAGCAAGCACACAAACACAGGTTAGGAACCCGCCCCGTTCCATCACAAAAGGGCGTCCAAAAGAGACAAGATACAAATCGGGATTGGAGATTCAAGCAAAACACAAGAAACCAAAGAAAGAGACGGGCAATCCGTAAACAACATTGGAGCACTGTGACTTGGTCCATGGTGTCATTTTTTTGTAATCTAGATGTTCTAAATTTTGTAAAAATTGGAGAATGACTCTTCAGGGGCATCAGAATTTGAAGTAAAAATGCCATAAAGGAATAGCTGCAGTTGCCACGTGTATGGCACTGAATTTGCCATGTTACTTGAACTGAATCTGCCATGCAATTTCTACTGAATATGCCATACCATTTCTGCTGAATCTGCCATGCCATTTCTACTGAATTTGCCATGTTAGTTGTACTGAATCTGCCATGTTAGTTGTACTGAACATGCCATGTTAGTTGTACTGAATCTTCATCACGTAGATTTCCATGTTCAGTCAGCGCATTTTAGTCACACATATTGTATTGTGGTGCAAACTATGGGAAACAAGCTGAAACGGTCTCGTGCAGCAACCGCACAGGTTACGGCTGCGTGATCAAACTACCATGCTAGCCTGTACAGTTAGCAGTGCAAAAAACCCAAAAGGCCAAACAAGAAAGAACGATAACTTTCACTAACCATGACTGATCAACTACATTTGCCATGTTTTCAGACATCAAGGACGCATTCAAAACACCATACTGGTACTACCAACCCACAAGCGCATAATAATACTGAAAACACATAAACGTATCTGCTATCACACCTAAGTAGGTTCATATCCACACATATATTACAAACTATTCAAATGTCACTCACACGCCACCACTGTATACTAGGCTAAGGGGAGATGCAGTCATAGCATATTACATGGACATAGTTTTGAAAAAAAGGTAATACCTTACATTCCTCGGCAACAGAATGTAAGGGTACGCGTTCGGTATGGAGCACCACGTGATCACTTGTACTTCTTGGCGGCTTTCGTCACAGCTTCCTCTATGAACTCACGTGCGTTGGACCGCGTGTTGAAATCTTCATTCATCAACCAGTTCCATGTGTAAATTTTGCGGAGCTCGACGACCATTGCAGCTGTGACGACAGGAACCCGTCGACCTTCCCACTTTGCAAGGTATTCCAACGTGTTGAAGCCGCAGTCGTGCCTAAACAAGGAAAGAGTCAGGCTAACTCGCAAGAAACAGAGAGAAAAATTGTAAACTTCAATTCAGAGGTGGCAAAAAAGGGTAAGCATTGGTTTAGAGGACACATGAAGAAAAGATGAGAAAATACCGGTTTCCTTGCTTCGTAGTCGCCACGTACTCAATTGGTAAATGTCTGATCTGGACCATTGAGTGTTCATAGTGACGGTTCCATGTCTCTTTGAGGTTGTTGATGAAGTATTCAACATGCATAGTAAGGTCTGCATCAGCTTCTGAACGTATTGAATCAAGCACCTCAAAATGTTGGTTCTTCAGGTCAAGGCAAATCGCGTAGTGGTGACCACACTTGTCATGTGGGTCCTGTGGTGCAAGCTCCTGGAACATGGGGAACAAGACCTGCAAGAAAAAATGAAGGAAAAGAAGAAGCAGAGCTCACATTAAGAACAGAAAATGATGTAGTTGGGAAAATGACATGTAAAGATATCATCGGTTACACTAACAGGCACATGAGTGACATAAAAGCATCAAGGATCCAGGAAAAGTAGACCAATGTATAATGTTTAGTTACAGTGGGTAATTAAAAAGAAGTTGCCATCCATGTATGAACAAAGTTGCCATGTATTTTAGTTTGAAGTTGCCACAGGGGTTGTATTAAGAAAGCAAATCAGAAGTCATATTACATGGCAGCTGTTGCCACATGAAACATCTACCACAAAACAGGGTGAAGCCCACATATGAAGCATAGCTACTGGCAAAAAAATAACATGGGAAGAAAAAAATGTGCAAAAAAGACAGGAGTACTCACACATTTCTTCATTGTGAGCTTGAAATCACCATGCGCAGCAAAATGCTTCCTCAGGATTTTGTGGTGGAAGTCACCATCCCATATCTTGCACGTCACAGTGTACTGCATGATTGTTTTGTTGGGAGACATATCCATATGCCTGTTGATGAAGTCAATCCCACATGCAACTACATTCTTCGACATTTTACCGAGTGGCCTCACAGACTCGGCAAGATCACCCAGGTCAACGTACGTCGCATCACATTGTACGATCTTGGTTCTGTCCAAACATGAGCTGCATGAAAATGATATAACATGAAAGAATCATGGCTACTAAGTAAAAAAGAAAATAAAACGTAAAACGGGGCATATCTAGAAGTAGCAAAAGGATGAATAGTAAAAAGAGCAAAGCAAATGGGAGGTTTATGTGGGTGTGGTCATTACACTTTCAGCTCGTTCATGTGATTGCTGTTGGACCTCGCATTTCCAAAGCGCTTGACAATTTTGTACAACTGGTTCTGATCCTTTGTGGCCTTGAATTCCGGCTCATAATCATCCACGGGTGGCACGTAAACTACGCTACGCTGCCTCACAAGACCTGGGGTTGCACTTCTAATGGTATCCTCAGATACCGACTCAGCAGGCACGTTGGAACTTGATTGGCCCTGACCTCGTGAGGACCTCCTATGTAATGCTGCCTCCTCAATCTTGCGGTAAGCTTCATCAAGTGACGGTGTAATCTCCTCGGGGGTGGCTGCAAGCATAAAAAAAGTGGGTTAGGATACCTGGAAAACAAAACAAATTTAGTTTGAAAGAAAGGTTGTAGAATATGTAATGTAGGCACATAAAGTAGGGAGTTGCCATGTGCAAGCAACTCTAGTTGCCATGTGCAATGCATTGTAGTTGCCATGTAACAGCAACTACAGTTGCCATGTTGTATGAACTCCAGTTGCCATGTGCTTGCAGAATGGAAAATGCAGCATGGCAACAGAAAATGTAGGTGACAGCGTGCAAGCAAATCCAGTTGCCATGTCCATCAGATAACATTTGCCATCATAAGTGAGAACCCCCAAAAAATGCTTGGGACAAAAGTCAAACTAAAAAGATGTATACGCAAAAATGATAAACGCATAAGAAATGTACCTTGCATAACCGGCTCTGCGAACTTGAAAGCCTTTTGCCCTCGACCATTGGCTACGCCATCATTGGGTCCATGCCTGCCGAGAAAGCAAAGGCAACTGGCATAGGATCTTGCACCACTGGTTGATCTTGACTGATGCCAAGGCTAAAGCTCGGTGGGGTGAAGGGCATTGGGTGCCTCTCCTTCCTGTTGGCCGGACCATGAACAACTTGCTGGGCAGAATCCAAGGGTGAATGATCAACAAACATTTCTGCATCGACCGCTGCAGAATCATCAGGCTTATTCGTAGGGCGGGGCGTGCTGTCAGCGGTATCAGTCGCAACTTTCTTGACAATCTTCTTGTTTGGGCTGTAGGGGACACCGATGTTGACTGGGAGCTTAGAAGTGCGTAGATTTAAGCTGGGGTTATCCACGGCGGGTAAAGACGCAGTCTGCTCCGCACGTTCACCTCCGTCAGTCGTGCCCGGCTTGCCACCTGGGTCGGTTGTACTCCGGTCTTCCGTTCTCTCCATAACATTGTTTCTCGCAGGTGGTGGGAACAGTGTGGATGCATGCACATAACCAGAGTCATCTCTGCTGCTCCTAGCTACAACCGACGCGTTGGGTATGTCTACAGATTGCTTGCGGGGGCTACGACGCCTAGGTGGAAGACCAACTCGTGTAACGGTCACCTTAGCAACCTCTGGAGAACCAGAAGCTGGAGCTGTTGTGCCAAGAGTCTCACCTGTGGATGGAATATCATTATGAACTGTCACCTCAGCCCCTTCTTTCGTGGACGCAGAAGTGCCACCACCCACGCGCTTGGAATCCGTGTTAGATGAGCGGGAATCTTCCTTGCTTAGGTTGATCTCGGGGACGTCCACTTCAACACTTGCTGATCGGGTGGCATGGCTCACAACAACATCCTTCATTGCCAGCAGAGTGGGCAATATTTCAGCAGTCCTGGCAGATACCGACTCGTCACTCCCAGATGTACGGATGCCTGCTATCGTAGCCTGCACATCTGCAACCGGCGGAGATGCTCGGCCGCTTGCATAAGAGCTAGTGGGAACAGTGGACGCTGCAGTAGCAGGTTTGTCCACTGGCGCCTCATGAACGTCTGAGTTGCCACCTGTCGACAGCTTTGAGTGTATGCGTTTGAGTGGGTCTCTGGGGTTCTGCTTGGTCACGCGTGTGGTAGTCTTCTTCACCCTGAATAAAAAACACACAAACATTGTTAGATGAACAGCTGATAATTGCAAATGTAGGTGGAATAAGAGTTTCCATGTGGCCTAGTTAGCAGTTTCCATGCAGAACAAGCAGGAGTTTCCATGGTACACATCCTAAAAAATGTAAGAAATGTGTGATGTGCCAGGACTGCCATTTCAAAACTAGGTGTGGATGAGTGCACAAACAAAATGGAAAAGCTGGTAGTTGCCATGTAGGTGGAATAAGAGTTGCCATCTTGACTAGTTAGCAGTTGCAATGCAAAACAAGCAGGAGTTGCCATGTAGTAAAAAGAAAATAGAGCATGGGAGAAACAACAGTTGCAATGTGGGACTGATGGCACTAGCCCATGTGGCAAGCTGAACAGCTGCATTGAAAATAAAAAATATAGCAATATGGCAATGGAAAAGAACAGGGATAACCTACTTCTTGACTGTCTTTCTCAAATCTGGCAACATGACAGGATCACCAGTGTTGGACGTCGACGTACGAGGAGATGACCTAGTGGAAGGCGTGTCACCAGCAATAGGGGCACCCTTGTTCAATCGAGCAGAAACACGGGTTGACGTTGGTGCTTGTTTCTTCGTAACTGCTCGTCCACCAGCTGTCGCCTCGCTGCACATATAAGAAAGAGGCAAAAAAAGGTGCCAAGTGTCAGACACGAAAATCGTTGCCGCGCTTAGCAAAAACAAATGGAAAAGGGGGTCAGTTTGTTTGAAAGGAGAGACAAAACAAAACACTAAAATAGAATTCGAACCTCCTCCTAGCAGCTAAGGGATCAGTCCTAGGTCTCTTGATAGGAGAGCCCTGCCCAACATCCTCTGGATCCCTCCCCCTCTTTGAGGGCGACACCCCCTTGCCTCTCGCAACTGTCTGTTCTTTGCCTTTCTCCAGTGAGGGGACATCTGGTACACCCTTGCCCTTCTTACCACCTGCACGAACGTCGACATGTTCATCATTGTCGGTCTCATGTTGCACGTCCTCCATGTCATCATTGTCGTCCTTGTCGAGAGCAGCATCTCCATCTAGTTCATCTTGTGTGTCAGGAAGCTCCTGCGAGCTGTTGTAGTCGTACCGACCACGGCAACCAGTTGGCCGATGTGTCCGTTCTGCAATGAATGGAGTGAACTACCTCGCAACCGCGTCGCTATCAGATCCATTAAGGGACGTCCAACCCTCAACCAACTTCCCGAGCAAGCTAGTCATTCCGGATGCAAACTGCCCAATTAGATGCTCAACAGGTGCCCTTGCCTGTGCACGAAACAAGAAGCAGCAGTAACCAACCGTATTAAAGTCACGTGCACAAGATCAAATTAAATCAAACACAACCATAGATATGTATCCTTGATTACCTCAATAGGACAAGACGGAGCTGAGTGCACGTCCATCCACTTTCCAAAGTTTTGAGGCCCACCAAACACGCTGTAGTCTATAGCATGCTTGGCCATCAGCTGGAAAAAACCAAAAAAAAAAATAACTAGCATGTAAAGTGAGAAAACAATGAACACTAACTAACAGTTCATGTATTGAAAAATAAAAATAAAAAGGAGGTAGAGGGTAGAAGTTTCAAAATGGATGGCAGAGTTGCCATGTGGCGTAAAGACATGGATACCATGCGCAGACAGCCATGGCTAACAAGGTAGTCATCTCTTGTTAGCCACGGAAGGTTGCCGTATGGGGATTTTTTCATATGTTATGCAGCGTCAAAATTGAAAGAATGACGTGCAAAGAAAGAACCCAGAACTAACCTGCAGTTTCCCGTATTTCGTATCAGTTATCTTGTCCGCGGCAAGCACCACCTTGATAGCATCGTAAGTCCACACATAAACAACAAACTTGTGTGGAGGCGGCGGGCCTCCTATTCTAGTAAAGTCCACAGTGGACAGATCAAGACGATCGACGTGCATGAGCTGATGTACAACAATTTAAAAAGAAAAAATATCAGTTGCCATCATGGTATTTTGCAAAAAAAAGCTAACGTATGTTCCTTCAATCATTAAGTTGGAGGGCATGAAGAAGGAAAAGAGTTTCCATGTATTTCTATTAGTTGCCATCTAAATGTGTTAGTTGCCATCTAGTTATGTTGGTAGTTGCCATCTAGTTATGTTGGTAGTTGCCACAATGCCACCGTCATGTTTGCCATGCATGCTCAAGGAGCTAGGAGTGTTTGCAAAAGAGTAGTACAAAAATACCATTAAATGGAGTCGACAACCCTTCTGGTACATCTTGTTTGAGAATGCATCATGCAGGAAGTCCGCAATGAACTTACACCAATTCATGTTCTTCACTTCTTTTAGTTTTGACTGCACGACACAAATTTCAGGACAAGAAGTTGCTGCATCAGAAATCAAATGGGAAAACATCAAAAAACTGGTAGTGACTGGCTTACAGATGACATAGGAGTCAAAAGATTGAAGGAAAAATAAAAGTAGTAGAGATAGAGCATTAACCAGGATGGGGAAGCATTTGTTGCTTGGGCGAAGAGATGTGGTTGACGCAAAAACAGCTGAGATCAGGTACATGAGTAGCTTCATCTTGAAAACCTCACCATGGTTGTCATGCCCTCCAGTGAAGTTGCCAGCACGGTTGTGTTCGGCATGGATGTCAACCCAGGAAACAAACGGGCAAACAACATTTCCTCAATCTTATTATTGACCTCATACGGGATTTTGATCTCTCCACGGGGCACACCCAACATGCAGAACACGGATTCCTCATCTAACAGCAGTCTTCCACGTCCCGGAATCACAAATTCCTTGGAGGCGGGCTCGTAAATCTCACCGAGCCAGTCGCACACAGGGTTCACTAAATTCTTGCACCGAACATCCATCAGAGCCTGCATCCCCATCTCAGCTGCAACTCCCTTCTGGTCGTCAGTAAATCCCTCGGTCAATATAGTCAGGCGTTCCTGTGAAGCCCTATTGCGAGTACATTTCTTTTTCTGCAAAACAGAGAAATGATCATTTGTTGCCATGTTTCACCATCATGAAAATTTAGTCCCTATCAGACGATTGCAAACTCAACATGACATTGAAAAACATATGGGGGAAGGGGGGCTGGGGGGGGGGGGGGTGGACAGTTACCTCATCACCGTCTGTTGTCCGTCCAGTTGCGCGATTCTGCCGAGGTAACTCCATGAAATCATCATCATCGTCTTGATGATCGCCGCGAGCCATTCTGCTGTTGTAAGAACAAAGCAAAAATGTCAGGGTGAAAATGAAAGTATGAAGTAAGCAGTTGCCACCTAACAGAATGTACTTGCCACAAAGGCTCAATTGAAAGTGGCAAAAAGTACTAGGTTGCCATATATTGTGGTAACATATAATGTGGTAACTCACACTCTGTCCTCATACAAAAAATGAGTTTTCATATATTCAAAGGCGAATGTACTAGGTTGAAATTGCCATGTCAAAATGCAAGACAATTCAAAAAGCGTTGAAAACATCTACTGAACAACCTGTAATGTGGCAACTCACAAACTGACCTCATATTAAAAAATGAGTTGCCATGTAGTACGACCAAATATGTTCAGATATCACAAGTCAGTATGGCAAAAACAAAAAAGGAGTGTATTGTATAGAGAATTTTCCACATTATCCTGCCTATATCATGGCAACAGCCTTAGTGTGTTAACAGAAATACTTGCCACATGGAAATCATACTGTGCGGCAACTAACACATTTGATTCAGGAAATTAGTTGCCATCCAGTGCACATAGTTCCTGAAACTGCCATGACTACCTATTTACTACACTTTATCAGGCCTACAACATTGCAACAGCCATGGTGTGTGCACACAAATAGTTGCCGCATGGAAACCATATTCGTGGCAACTGACACAGTTGATCAGGGAATTAGTTGCCATCTAGTGCAGATAGTTACTGAAACTATCATGTCTACCTTCTTACTGCACTTTGAAATACAACTACCTAGATCTAGGGTTCATTGGCAACTATCATAACCTGAACTTCGTCAACAAAAAACTTCCTGCACTGCTCGCAAAATAGCATTTCGAGACAGTACATAACTATGAACATCCACACCCCCTACGATTGTCCAACAATAAATTTGGCAACTAAACACATTGGCTTCATTAAAAATCTACAGTTCATAAGGCAATTTAACAAATGTTGAAGTTGCCATGTTAACGCAAAAGAAACTAGAAACAAAAAGGGACACATACTACAATGCACAAACATATAATGTGGCAACTGACACCCTGTCCTGATATAAAAATGAGTTGCCATATCTTCACATGCAAGTGTGATAAGTTCAAATTGCCATGCTAAAAGTGTAGGACAATTCAAAAAGTGCATAAAAACATCCGCCACACAGCATGTAATCTGGCAACACACACCTTGACCTCGTATTAAAAACGAGTTGCCATGTATGTTCATATATCACAAGTCTGAAGGCAAAACGCAAATTCAGTCTACAATACAGTGAATGTACCCCATTATGCTGCCTACAGCATGGCAACAGCCATTGTGTGTTCACAAAATTAGTTGCCACATGGCAAGCATGTTTGTGGCAACTGACACGGTTGATCAGGAAATTAGTTGCCATCCAGTGTGTACAGTTCCTGGAACTACTATGGCTGCCTTTGTAATTCACTTTGAAAACACAACTACCTAGATCTAGGGTTGAATCCCAACTATCAAACCCTGAAATTAACCAACAAAAAACTTCCCACACCAATGACAACAACATTTCAAGGCAATGCATGACTAACAACTACAAAAACGCCGGCTCAAATCGAACCGCAAGACCGGATGTGGTTGCGGACAGGGCGAGCCACACCGGCATCATTGCCACCGCGGCGGCGACGAACCTGCGCAATGCCATCCTAAACGGCAAAAAAAACGGGACTCCGCCACCGACGGGAACGCCGGAGCACCGTGATTACGCCGTAATCACTATGAATCTCGAGCGGAGAAATCCACCGCAGAGGGGAGAGGGGAAAATATAGGGAGGAATGTCAGCGCGGGGAGGAGCATTACCTTCAAGCTGCGGGCACTCCGGCGTAGACTCTCTGGTCCGGCGAGCCCCACCGACGGCCGCGAATGCCGTCGACTCTTCCGCCTTCGCCTCCTCCTCCTCCTATCGGCTTCTCCTCCAATCGAATGAACTGATGCGGATGGGGTTGGGTGAGTGGAGAGATGGGAGGAGTAAATGGAACCACGCACGATGGGGGTGTGAAGTAGAGAGCTGTGCTAGACGGCAACCGCATTCGGGCGACGCATGCGGGCGCAACCGCAGTCCCACCGCACGCCCCTGAGAGGCAACCATTGACCGCGGAGAGGAAACTGGCGTGCGGGTGACCCCTCTTACACACCACACAATCCACTTGTCCTACGTGGCACACGAAATCAGCCAGATCGTGTCAAGATTCGTGCAACAGCTACTGGACGGCGACAGATGCCTGTGCGCGAGTTGGCTAACGCCCACACGTGTGGGCATTATACTTTTCGTTATTTATTTTATTATCTCCATTTTCCTTTTTTCAAGGACCCACCCACTGTTTAGGGGTCAAAACCTTATTGTATTTAACATATTTTATTTATTCTTTCATCTACAATCCATCCATCCATACTCTTTGTTTGATTCTAAAATTCGTAACATTTGTAACTTTTTGAACCAATGATCCGATTTACAATCCATCTGTAGATTAGTGTTCATGGCATTTAAATCTTTAAAACAAGATCAATCTTGGTCATGTTTTGAAAATGTTTAAATACATTTTTTGAGATCCCAATGAACCATTAATGACACCAGAATGTACCAATGATGAAAGCATGCAAAAGGAAATGAAATAAAACCATAATGAAACTTACTCCCTCTATCCACACACACACACACACATATATATATAGGCCTAATGCATGTTTCGAGACTAATTTTGACCACATGTTAAAGCAATAATATATGACATGCAAGTTACACAAAGCATGCCGTCAAATTCGTACGTGAAAGGAGCTTCCCATGATATAATTTTCACATTATACATCTCATATATTACTAATATTATCAAGTTTCAAAAAATGCATTAGATCCTATCTTCTATAACACTAAGCTCCCTAGTTTTAAAAGCCTCACAATCAATTGTGGTTGCCAATTACAATTGGGTCACCCGATTTTGACCGAGTCAACAATTTCTGAAAGCTCTCTCATTTATTTTTTTACACTATACACTATGCTATTGGGGATCATAGCAGAAATTCAAAAATTTTCCTACGTGTCACCAAGATCAATCTATGGAGAGACTAGCAATGAGAGAGAGGTGTGCATCTACATACCCTTGTAGATCGCTAAGCGGAAGCGTTCAAGAGAACGGGGTTGATGGTGTCGTACACGTAGCGATTCAGATCGCGGTCGATTCCGATCTAAGCGCCGAACAACGGCGCCTCCGCGTTCAACACACGTGCAGCCCGGTGACGTCTCCCGCGCCTTGATCCAGCAAGGAGAGAGGGAGAGGTTGGGGAAGACTCCGTCCAGCAACAACATGACAGCGTGGTGATGGTGGAGGAGCGCGGGACTCCAACAGGGCTTCGCTAAGCACTACGAGAGACGAGGAGGGAGAGAGGTAGGGCTGCGCCAAGAGGGAGATCAAATCATGTGTTGGGTAGCCCCCAATACCTCAAGTATATATAGGGGAAGGGGAGGGGCTGTGCCCCCATCTAGGGTTCCCTCCCTAGGGGTGGCGGCAGCCCCAAAACCCATCTAGGGTTGCGGCCAAGGGGGGGGGGAAGAGAGGGGGCGCCCTAGGGTGGGCCTTAAGGCCCATCTGGACCTAGGGTTTGCCCTCTTCCCACTCTCCACGCGCCTTGGGCCTTGGTAGGGGGCGCACCAGCCCACCTGGGGCTGGTCCCCTCCCACACTTGGCCCACGCAGCCTTCTGGGGCTGGTGGCCCCACCTGGTGGACCCCCGGGACCCTCCCAGGGGTCCCGCTACGTTACCGATAGCACCCGAAACTTTTCCGATGACCAAAACGGGACTTCCCATATATAAATCTTTACCTTCGGACCATTCTGGAACTCCTCGTGACATCCGGGATCTCATCCGAGACTCTGAACAACATTCGGTAACCGCGTGCATACTTTCCCTATAACCCTAGCGTCATCGAACCTTAAGTGTGTAGACCCTACGGGCTCGGGAATCATGCAGATATGACCGAGACATCTCTCTGGTCAATAACCAACAGCGAGATCTGGATACCCATGTTGGCTCCCACATGTTCCACGATGATCTCATCGGATGAACCACGATGTCAAGGATTCAACCAATCTCGTATACAATTCCCTTTGTCTATCGGTACGATACTTGCCCGAGATTCGATCATCGATATCCCGATACCTTGTTCAATCTCGTTACCGGCAAGTCTCTTTACTCGTTCCATAACACATAATCCCGTGATCAACTCCTTGGTCACATTGTGCACATTATGATGATGTCCTACCGAGTGGGCCCAGAGATACCTATCCGTTTACACGGAGTGACAAATCCCAGTCTCGATTCGTGCCAACCCAACAGACACTTTCGGAGATACCTGCAGTGCACCTTTATAGCCACCCAGTTACGTTGTGACGTTTGGTACACCCAAAGCATTCCTACGGTGTCCGGGAGCTGCACAATCTCATGGTCTAAGGAAATGATACTTGACATTAGAAAAGCTTTAGCAGACGAACTACACGATCTTGTGCTATGCTTAGGATTGGATCTTGTCCATCACATCATTCTCCTAATGATGTGATCCCGTTATCGACGACATCCAATGTCCATGGTCAGGAAACCGTAACCATCTATTAATCAACGAGCTAGTCAACTAGAGGCTTACTAGGGACATGGTGTTGTCTATGTATCCACACATGCATCTGAGTTTCCTATCAATAAAATTCTAGCGTGGATAATAAACGATTATCATGAACAAGGAAATATAATAATAACTAATTTATTATTGCCTCTAGGGCATTTTTCCAACAGTCTCCCACTTGCACTAGAGTCAATAATCTAGTTCACATCACTATGTGACTGTCATGAATCCAACACCCAAGGGGTTTGTTCATATCTTGCTTGTGAGAGAGGTTTAGTAGTCAATGAGTCTGAACCTTTCAGATCCATGTGTGCTTTACAAATCTCTATGTCATCTTTGTAGATGCAGCTACCACGCACTACTTGGAGCTATTCCAAATAACTGTTCTACTATACGAATCCGGTTTACTACTCAGAGTCATCCGAATTAGTGTCAAAGTTTGCATCGACGTAACCCTTTACGACGAACTCTTTTACCACCTCCATAAACGAGAAAATTCCTTAGTCTACTAGTTACTAAGGATAACCTTGACCGTTGTCCTGTGATCCAATCCTAGGTCACACTTGTACCCCTTGACTGACTCATGGCTTGGCACACTTCAAGTGCGTGCACAACATAGCATACTTTAGAGCCTACGTCTAAAGCATAGGGGACGACCTCCGTCCTTTCTCTCTATTCTGCTGTGGTCAGGTCTTGAGTTTTACTCAATACTCATACCTTATAACACAACCAAGAACTCCTTCTTTGCCGATCTATTTTTGAACTCCTTCAAAATTTTGTCATGGTATGTGTTCGTTTGAAAGTACTATTAAGCGATTTTGATCTATCCTTATAGATCTTGATAGTCAATGTTCAAGTAGCCTAATCCAGGTTTTCCAATGAAAAACACTTTTCAAATAACCCTATATGCTATCCAGAAATTCTACATCATTTCTGATCAACAATATGTTAACAACATATACTCATCAAAAATTCTATAGTGCTCCCACTCACTTCTTTGGAAATACAAGTTTCTCATAAACTTTGTATAAACCCAAAATCTTTGATCATCTCATCAAAGCGTACATTCCAACTCTGAGATGCTTACTCCAGTCCTTAGAAGGGTTTGAAAGGATCGATATGGTTGACTAGAGGGGGGGGGGTGAATAGGCAACTAACAATTTTTTAGCTTTTCTTTAGCAATTTAAACTTTGCATCAAAGTAGGTTGTCTAGATATGCAACTAGGTGAGCAACCTATATGATGCAACAAGGATAGGAACACAAGCAAGCAAGATATATGAAACAAGTAAGCTTGCACAAGTAAAGGCACGAGATAACCAAGAGTGGAGACGGTGGAGACGAGGATGTGTTGCCGAAGTTCCTTCCCTTTGAGAGGAAGTACGTCTCCGTTGGAGCGGTGTGGAGGCATGATGCTCCCTAAGAAGCCACTAAGGCCACCGTAATCTCCTCACGCCCTCACACAATGCGAGATGCCGTGATTTCACTATTGGTGCCCTTGGAGGCGGTGACCAAACCTTTATAAACTAGGTTGGGGCAATCTCCACAACTCAATTGGAGGCTCCCAACGACACCATGAAGCTTCACCACAATGGCCTATGGCTTCGCGGTGACCTCAACCGTCTAGGATGCTCAAACACCCAAGAGTAACAAGATCCGCAAGGGATTAGTGGGGGGAATCAAATATCTCTTGGTGGAAGTGTAGATCGGGGCCTTCTCAACCACTCCCGAGCAAATCAACAAGTTTGGTCGGCTAGGGAGTGAGATCGGGCGAAAATGGAGCTTGGAGCAGTAATAGAGCTTAGGGGTGGAAGAGGTAAGTCAACGAGGAAGAAGGAGACATATAGTGTGGGAAAAGGATCCAACCATTACCCACCAACCAGCCCGCGGCCAGCGGTAGTACCGCGCCTGGCCAGCGGTAGTACCGCGCCTGGCCAGCGGTACTACCTCAAGGCCGCGCGGTACTACTGCTTGCAACCAAGCGGTACTACCGCACGGCTGTGCGGTACTACCGTACCGACCCACGGTACTGCCGCAACCCCAGCAACAGAAAAGATAAACATATGCGCAGGAGCTGGGGCGGTACTTCCGCACGCGCGATACTACCGCGCCCCCCATGCGGTACTACTGCGAGGCAAAAATCCCAGCCAGGGGGGAAGGGAAACTTCCGTGCCTACTTCTGCAAAGAAACGGAAGTAGAAAAAACCCGACACAGTAGTACTGCCGAGGGGCGGTACTACTACCTGATTGCACAACGCGGTACTATCACTCGGCGAAAGTGGTACTACCGTGGGCACCCGCGGTACTACCGTGCCGCCGCGCGGTACTACCGCGGATGCCTATGGTACTACCATAGTCCTGGGAGCAGTACTACTGCAACCGACAACAGCAGCCAGGTAGGGGAGGCAATAAGACGGAGGAAGCTCCAAGGAAAAAGGAGGGGACAAGAAGGAGACGAGTACGTGATGATTCTACCCAAACCTTTCCAACGCGGACCCCCTCTTAATAGTACGGCTTTCCTACGACTCAAATCCACCAAAAAGAAACATAGAAAAGACGCCGTCTTCATCAGTCTTTGAGGGGCACCCAATCGTCTTGTGCCTAGCAATGAAGTGTCTGGAATACTCATGGCACATGATTAGTCCGCAAATACATTGTCATCAATCACCAAAACACTTAGGATAAATATGCCCTTACAGGGTTGCTGGAGCTTTGCATACTTGTTAGCATCTTTCAGGATTGATAAAACCTTCTGGATGTATCACATACAACCTTTCCTCAAGAAAAACGTCGAGGAAACAATGTTTTGACATCCTATCTGCAAGATTTCATAAATAATGCAGTAACTGCTAACATAATTCCAACAGACTCTTAGCATCGCTACGAGTGAGAAAGTCTCATCGTAGTCAACTCCTTGAACTTGTCAGGAAACATTTTAACGACAAGTCGGGCTTTCTTAATGGTGACACTTACCATCATTGTCTGTCTTCCTTTTAAAATCCATCTGCACCTAACAGCCTTACGACCATCAAGTAGTTCTTTCAACGTCTATACTTTGTTTTATACATGGATCCTCTCTCGGATTTTATGGGCTCGAGCCATTCGTCGGAATCCGGGCCCACCATCGCTTCTCCATAGCTCGTAGGTTCATTGTTGTCTAGCAACATGATTTCCAAGACAGGATTACATACCACTCTGAAGTAGTACACATCCTTGTCGACCTATGAGGTTTCGTAGTGACTTGATCCGAAGTTTCATGATCATTATCATAAGCTTCCACTTCAATTGGTGTAGGTGCCACAGGAACAACTTCCTGTGCCCTGCTACACACTAGTTGAAGTGACGGTTCAATAACCTCATCAAGTCTCCACCATCCTCCCACTCAATTCTTTCGAGAGAAACTTTTCCTCGAGAAAGGACCTGTTTCTAGAAACAATCACTTTTGCTTCCGGATTTGGAATAGGAGGTATACCCAACTATTTTTGGGTATTCTATGAAGATGCATTTATCCGCTTTGGGTTCGAGCTTATCAGCCTGAAACTTTTTCACATAAGCATCGCAGCCCCAAACTTTTAAGAAACGACAGCTTAGGTTTTTCTAAACCATAGTTCATACGGTGTCGTCTCAATGGAATTGGGTGGTGCCCTATTTAAAGTGAATGCGGTTGTCTCTAATGCCTAACCCATAAACGATAGTGGTAATTTGATAAGAGACATCATGGTATGCACCATATCCAATAGGGTGCAGTTATGATGTCCGGACACACCATCACACTATGGTGGTCCAGGCGGTATTAGTTGTGAAACAATTTCCACAATGTCTTAATTGTGTGCCAAACTCCTAACTTAGCTATTCATCTCTATGATCATATCATAGACATTTTATCATCTTGTTACGATGATCTTCAACTTCACTCTAAAATTACTTAAACCTTTCAATAATTCAGACTTGTGTTTCATCAAGTAAATATACTCAGCATCTACTCAAATCATCTGTGAAGTAAGAACATAACAATATCCACTGCGTGCCTCAGCACTCATTGGACTGCACGCATCAAAATGTAATACTTCCAACAAGTCGCTTTCTTGTTCCATCTTACTGAAAACGAGGCCTTTCAGTCATCTTGCCCATGTGGTATGATTTGCATGTCTCAAGTGATTCAAAATCAAGTGAGTCCAAACGATCCATCTGCATGGAGTTTCTTCATGCATATCTACCAATAGACATGCTTCGCATGTCTCAATCTTCAAAAAACGAGTGAGTCCAAAGATCCATCAACATGGAGCTTCTTCATGCGTTTTATACCAACATGACTCAAATGGTAGTGCCACAAGTATGTGGTACTATCATTACTATCTTATATCTTTTGGCATGAACATGTGTATCACTACGATCGAGATTCAATAAACCATTCATTTTACGTGCAAGACCATTGAAGGTATTATTCAAATAAACAGAGTAACCATTATTCTCCTTAAATGAATAACCGTGTGGCGGTAAACATAATCCAATCATGTCTATGCTCAATGCAAACACCAAATAACAATTATTTCGGTTTAACACCAATCCCGATGGTAGAGGGAGCGTGCAATGTTTGATCACATCAACCTTGGTAACACTTCCAACACATATCGTCATCTCACCTTTAGCTAGTCTCCGCAACCTTTTATTTCGAGTTACTAACGCTTAGCAACCGAACCGGTATTTATTACCCTGGTGCTACTAGGAGTACTAGTAAAGTACACAATAATATGATGTATATCCAAAATACTTCTGTAGACCTTGCCAGCCTTCTCATCTACCAAGTATCTAGGGTAGTCCCGCTTCAGTGACCGTTCCCCTCATTACAGAAGCACTTAGTCTCGGGTTTGGTTCAACCTTGGGTTTCTTCACTAGAGCAGTAACTGATTTGCCGTCTCATGAAGTATCCCTTCTTTCCCTTGCCCTTCTTGAAACTAGTGATTTTACTAACCATCAACAATTGATGCTCCTACTTGATTTCTACTTTCACAGTGTCAAACATCACGAATTGCTCAAGGGTCATCATGTCTATCCCTGATATGTTATAGTTCATCACTAAGCTCCAATAGCTTGGTGGCAGTGACTATGGAGAACTATCACTATCTCATCTGGAAGATTAACTCCCACTCGATTCAAGCGATTGTAGTACTCAGACTGAAAGTGCGTTATATCGACTAGAGGGGGGGTGAATAGGCGATTTTTATGAAAGTCTTCAAAATGTGGAAGTTATGAAGACAAACGATAGAAATAAACCTATTACCCTGCAGCGGAAGGTAGACTACACTAGGCAAGCCATAGTCAAGTATTCAATGGAGTGAAAGCACAATGACTAGTAGCAGCAATGTAGTAAGGATCATGTAGGAAGATATTATGAAGCCAAACAGAACCCGCAGTCACTCAGTGAAGATAAAAGATAGTGCAATCATACAATGACTTCACAAGGAGTAACAATACGTAAAGAGAGGGGAAGGATGAAACCAGTGACTCGTTGAAGACAATGATTTGTTGGACCAGTTCCAGTTGCTGTGACAACTGTACGTCTGGTTAGGGCGGCTAGGTATTTAAACCTGAGGACACACAGTCCCGGACACCCAGTCCTGAACAGGCAACTCAGGACACCCAGTCCTCATCATATTCCCCTTGAGCTAAGGTCACACAGACCTCGCCCAATCACTCTGGTAAGTCTTCAAGGTAGACTCCCAAACCTTCACAGACTTCGTTCATCGGCAATCCACAATGTCTCTTGGATGCTCAGAACGCGATGCCTAACCGGCTGGAGGATTCACAGTCCTCAAGTGCAATAAGTCTTCAGATCACACAGACAAGAAGACTTAAGTGATGCCTAATTCTCTTTGGCTTTGGGTGGGTAGGGCTTTATCCTCGCAAGGAATTCTCTCTCAAAGGCTTCGAGGTGGGTTGCTCTCAAACGACAAAAGCCGTACACTAACTCTGAGCAGCCAACCGTTTATGGTTGTAGGGGGTGGGCTATTTATAGCCACTAGGCAACCCGACCTGATTTGTCCGAAATGACCCTGGGTCACTAAGGAACTGACACGTGTTCCAACGGTCAGATTTCAAACTCACATGACAACTTTACTTGGGCTACAAGCAAAGCTGACTTGTCCGACTCTAGACAAGATTTGCTCTCATAGTCTTCACTCGAAGACATAGGTTTTTGGTTAAGCATCACTTCAGTCATTCTGACTGGTTCTCTTGGACCCCACTTAACAGTACGGTGGTTCCTATGACTCAACAAAGAAGAAAAAGAACTACGAAAGATCTAAGTCTTCGAGCTCCATAGGCTTCATGTGAATGTCTTCTCTTGTCATAGTCTTCAATGTGAATATCTTCATATACCACCTTTGACTTCAATGCCTTCATACATTTTTAGGGGTCATCTCTGGTAGGAAAACCGAATCAATGAGGGACTTCTACCTGTGTTATCCTGCAATTCTCACAAACACATTAGTCCCTCAACTAGGTTTGTCGTCAATACTCCAAAACCAACTAGGGGTGGCACTAGATGCACTTATAATCTCCCCCTTTTTGGTGATTGATGACAAACTAGTTGAAGTTTTCAACGGGGAATATAATATGTGAAATTGTAAAGGATAAGGAATTGTCTTCATAAGTTGCAAGAGCTCCCCCTGAAGATGTGAATATAAGTAATTTGCTTTTGGAATGCAAATGCACATGGCAGGTTGGGCTTGTGGAGATCCTCTTCAACTTATGAAGACAATCCACTATGCATGTGAAGGTATGTGAAGATAATGACATGCATAATGGAAAATGGACGTCTGCAAAATGATCTAAGTGCAGAATTTATCGTCGCACATGCGGAATTTATCATCGCATCACAAAATGGCAAATAAGTAGCAGACGACCATCGAGTTTAAGTGTTACAACTCAAAGAACCAAATGTATCAAAACGAGAGTTGTAAACACGAAGCAAAATATGAAGCACCCGCCCATATGGACCCGCTTGAAGACTATCAAACTCATATGCTTCTCCCCCTTTTGTCAGTAAGGACCAAAAAGGTTTGAAGACATAGAGCATCTACTCGTTCCCATGAAGAGTAGGTGAAGCAGCAGGGTCGTCGATGGTGTTCGGCGGTGCAGAAGAACTTGGAGCAGTGTCGAAGCGTGCTGAAGGAGGTGGTGGTGAAGTAGCACTGTCTTCATCCTCGATCACTCTGGCATTCACAGTTGCAGCAGAGGAAGAGAACTCAGAGTCTTCAAGAGATGGAGTTCGTCGCAGCACTGCCCTTCGAGGAGGTGTGGAGTCAAACTTGAAGCGCTCAGAGAAGCCATCCTCTTGAAGATCATCTTCATAACACATCAGCGTCAGCCCTTTCCATGTGCGTCGAGAGGTTTCATGGGCAACAAAGGCATTCTTGGTGGCAAGATTGCGAATGCGATTAACATCCACCAAGAGGCTTTGCATTTGACGCTTCAGCCAGTCATGAGGCCTATCCTGTTTCTGATGAAGAGCCACAAGAAGCTCTCGGTCATTGAGAACACGAGTGCGCTTCTTGGGTCGTGGGGCAGTTGTACTGTCAGTGGCTTCAGTGAGAGAAGGATGCGGTGCACGTGTAGTGCCAGCCAAAGGATACACACGAGTGACTGCTTCAACTCCTTCAATGTTCTGAGAAAAACTTTGATGCTCTGCATTCTGAAGACTTAGAGGTTCCTTGGCAAGCTCAGGATAGATGGCTTCAATAGACATATCCACATCAGGCAGAAAGATCCTATGATTGCGAGCAGATGGCTGATATGAGATAGCGGAGTGAAGTTTGATCAGCCGCGTTACCCATGGGGCGTAGAACTTCAAGCCAAACAGATCAGAGCCTGATGCAGCAAGTTGGCGAATGAAGAAGTCCTGTGCATTGAAGCATTTTCCATGAAGAATATAGAAGACCAAAGTCTTCATTGCACCTTCCAGCTTGGCATGTGGAGAGTGTCCTTTGATGGGCCAAAGAGTTCGCCTTATGATGTGATAAATAGTCCTTGGCAGATACTCAAGGTCTTCAACAAAGAACTCTTTGGGATATGCAACATCTTGGGGCAATGGCTTCATCATACTGAGCATCTGACTCATGTTAGGTTCAGGCTTCTGAAAGATGCTCTCCACAGCTTCACTGTGAAGTTGACAACCAGATTTGTAGAGATCACCGGGAGTGGGTAGACCAGTGAGCTCAATGATGTCAAAGACTTTGGCTTCATGATGAACGTTTCCTCTCATCCACTCCAGGACCCAAGTCTTCGGATCTCTGTTATACCCGCGGATGTGAAGTGTGGCATAGAATTGTAGCAACAACTCTTCATTCCAATGCTCTTGGTTAGTGACGAACGGCAGCAACCCAACCTCTTTGAAGCAATCCAGACCTTCTTCCAGACAGGGCAGACCAGCTATTGCTTCAATGTCAAGATGCTTGTGTGGGAAGATGTGACCTTGATTGTAAAGAATGCAGGAGTAATAGCTTCGCTGTGGATAGCTCCAGAACCGATCAGATGATATTCTTTCCCTTGAGTAGGGGTTCCTGGAGCTATTGAAGAATGTGTTGTCTGCTCTGAAGCCATTGATATTGAAGGATCCAAGTGCTGATGCAGGACCTGGGAACCTGGGCAATCTTGGGATTGGCTTCTGTACCTGAGGCCTGTGCTCAACATGATAGTCGAACTGAGGACCGGCAGTAGGCGCAGGGACAGAAGCAGTGGGATTAGTGGCTTCGCTGACTTCTGGTGCTTGGGTTGGTGAAGGCTCCACATTAGCTTCAGCCATGACAGCGTCAGTGGCTTCAGTGGTGTTGGTGGTGGCAGCCTCAAGATTTTCAACCTCCACTTGACGAGCTGGAGGGTTGGTCACAATCACGTTCTCCTCGAGAACCGCTTCTTGGTGGGACAGGGGAGTGGCAGCTTCTGGGACTTCTTCTTCATCGGCTGATGCGGCCGGAATGTCTTCAGCAGCTTCAGCTTCAGACGCAGAGACTGGAGGCCTTGGTCCTTTGCGAAGCCTGCGCAACGCAGGCGACGCCTGTGTAGTTGGAGTTGGTTGGGATTCAAGGTCTTCTTCCTCTTGTGGGCGATCAGCCCATGAAGCATCCTGAGCAATTGGCGTCAGAGGACGACCAATGCTGATGAGTTCGCTGTGCTCGAGCTGAGGAAGGGCTGCATCATCTTCAACATGGTCATGGTGACCAATGTTTTCAGCAGCGATGGGATCAGCTGCTGGAAAGTCTTCAGCTTCATGAGCCTCTGTGAAAGCAGGCTCATGGATAGTCAGTTGATGTTCTTGAGGTTCATCGTCGAGGTGAACCATGGAGATGGGTTCAACAATCAAGGGCTCTGTGGGAGCAGCCCGTTCTTTCTTGGTCTTCCTCTTCTTCTTGGAGGGGGCAGTAGGAGAAGCTTCAAGATGTTTCCTCTTCCTGGCTTCAGCTTCAGCAGTCCTCGTCTTCTTCAGCTCTGAAGCGGTTGACCGGGCTTTTGGCTTCGAGCCAGTCATTCTAGTTGGGAAGACAATGGGATCTGCTTCCTGCCTTGGTGCGAGAGATTCGGCCACACTGGGCTTCTTCTTCTGCTTAGCAGCCATCCTGGGATCAATGCCCGGACGCCCAAGGGCCTTGCGCTTCTCAGCTTCGTTGTAGCCTTGCACACACTTGTCAGCCAGGCTCTTCATGCGCTCTCGAGAACCCTGAGCTTCTGCGCGTTTCTTGAGAAAGGCTTCTTTCAGCTCGTGCAGCATAATCTTGAAGTTTTTCACCTCTTGCACGCTGAGCTTGGCCATATGCTTCTTGAACTGAGCCTTTTCATAGTCAATCTTTTGCTTCAGTTCGACGATGCGCTGAGAGAGAGCTAGCTCTGAAGCAATGGCGCCATGGAAGGCGACACTGAGGCCAATGGGTAGTTGCAGATCTTCGAAGCTGATGTTTGGCGTGTCAAACCACTCATCAATGAAGTTGTGGATGATTGTTACGTCAAAGAGAGGCAGATTATTGAAGATTTCTGCTTCTTCTTTGCTCTTGATGAGTTGCTCAAGAGCGTCATCCGCAAGATCTTCATCACTTGACAGATCAATGGCATCAACTGTTAGCTCTTGGCTGGTGTGTGGCAGAGGCATCTTGACCTTCTGGGGCTTGGAGATGCGTGACAAATCTTCAGACTGCACACTGTCTGCAGGAGGTGCAGTTGCCAGTAGCTTCGCCCGTGAGATTTTTGGTGCAGAGGACGGCTTTGAAGCTTTTGGCTGCTTCAGCTTCTTTGGCTTCAGCGCTGCAGGCGCTTCATCTGATTCAGCGTCATCTGCAGGCTCATTCACGGCTGTCCCTTGAACCACGATGTGAGTGATGAGACCTTCAAGGTTGTAGAAGGGCCCAAGAAGATTGGGTTCAGCTTCGCGAGTTCCATCGGCACGGGGAGCAGAGGGACCAGGGTTGAAATCTAAACCCAAAGTCTTCTTGTTCTGCTTCGCTGAGTTCTGGGCAAACTGGAAGTTGCGCTTAAACAGATTGTCGTCACGACACCATAGCAGGGACGATGGGTCAGCATCCACAGGCTGTGGTCCACGGACCATGCAGGGATAGAAGCCTTGTTCAATGGCTTCATCTCTGGTCCTGGGTTGAAGATTTTTGTAGAGGATGTCTCCCCATGGTCGCTTGATGGCATTCTTTTCAGCATATTCCTTGGTCACAAATCTGTATTTGAACCACTATTCTGCCCAATAACGTCGAATCCATTGGATTCGTGTCTTGCGCTGATTGTAATCCTCTTCAGGATCTGTCTTGTATAGCTCTGAGAGGTCATCAGGCAGATCTCTTGATGTTTCTCCTCGGCGCTTTCTGCCACCCTTCCTTGCTGATTTGTGTGAAGCCATGCACTTTAAACTGAAAGGCTTCAATATGTTCAAAGGCTTCAAAGGTTTTCGCTTGCTGGACAAACAGGAACTGGCTTCGGGAGAATTTATGTGATGCTGTAAGTATTCTGCAAATGAATGCAGACTATGAGAACCAAGGGATTCTCCCACGGACATGTACCTGTGACAGCATTAAGGTGCGAGGGAAGGGGAAGAGGTCATATGCATTCTCAGAAGATTTTGAAGATAAATCAGTTTAGAAGACATTGACCTCATCGTGCGAAGACATTCACTCATAGATAAGGAGTTGGTTCCAGATTTGTACAAATCCACGTATCAGTACAAGTGAGGAATCTAACTACTTTGTGAAGCATAAGTGAATATACTAGGCATGTTATGAGATGCAGTATGAAAGAGATCCAACTTGTGTGAACAGAAACTGCTTGTGGTAGAAAGTGATGAATCTATAGGATCAATGGGGCTGTAAAAAGGAAGTTTTATTTACAACACGAAGAACTGCTAGACGGAGTGGAAGAGGAGGCTGAGCAGTTCGATCATCCGTGCCCTAACTTGGCGACGGAGGACACCTACGGCGACGGCGGAGAAGACGATGTCTGCGGTCGGCGTGAAGATGACGTCGGAGAGGTTGCGGCAGCGAAGCGCTTCGTCGCCGGCGTCGTCGAGGGCTAGCGGTGGCGCTAGGGTTCGTGCGAGAGTGTAAGAAGAGATAATGACAGTTGTGAGGTGTGTATTTATAGGTACAGGGGCGGCACTGTGTTATTACATAGGTGCCCCTGGCGATTCACATCTGTAGAACACGTGGCCATCATGCAGCATATCGGGGGTTGTTCCACGTCCCACGCACGCCTGGATTGTCGGGTGGTCGTTCCCACTTCTCCGGGTTTCAGGTGGAGGAATGAGCATTGAAAACGGACTTAATGGTTGTCTCTGTATCTTCTGCTGACAAGGACGCATAGAAGACATTCGACAGTTTCAATAGAATGCATATGATTTAGAGAGATAGAGTTTGAGATAGAAAGCATAGAGAGGTTAGGGTCCGATCACATTCACTTAGTTCAAAAGATTCAACAGGAAGACATAGCTATAAGTGAATGCTGTAGAGGACAGAACACTAGTATATATATATAATCAACATAGTGAAGATAATCATGAAGACATGTTGAAATTGAAGCCAAACCAAATGTGAAGATATAGCAAATGTAAAGCCATAAGTGAAACACTTCAAACAGAACATTTTGGTGGTGGCGTTACCCACCGTATAGGAAGTATTAGACCCAGACACGGCGCACAATTATTGTGGCGCTCCGAAGTCAAATTCCACATTAATGTATTCACACTTAGAATGTATGTCTTCATTGATTGAAGATATACTTTACTTCGTGTGTTGCACACCTAAGTCATCAATATGCATAAGTGTTAGGATGTGTGCCTGATCACAGGACATTTGAGGATTCCAGGATATTTAGCTCACACCGTAACTTGCAAAATCTCTTCTCATCCAAGGGCTTGGTGAAGATATCTGCCAATTGCTCTTCAGTGTTGACGTGTATGATATCAATATCTTCCTTCACAACATGATCTCTGAGAAAGTGATGACGAATTTCAATGTGCTTTGTCTTCGAGTGCTGAACTGGGTTGTTCGCAATCTTAATGGCGCTTTCGTTGTCGCAGTAGAGTGGCACTTGCTTCAGATGAATGCCATAGTCCTTGAGTGTTTGCTTCATCCACAGAAGCTGAGCGCAGCAAGATCCAGCAGCAATGTATTCCGATTCAGCAGTGGAGAGAGATACACAGTTCTGCTTCTTCGAAGACCAACATACAGGTGATCGTCCCAGAAAGTGACATGTGCCTGATGTAGACTTGCGATCCACTTTGTCACCAGCATAATCAGCATCCGAGAATCCAACTAGATCAAACTCTGAGCCCTTTGGATACCATAATCCTAGAGTTGGGGTGTGAGCCAAATATCGAAGAATTCGCTTCACAACTAAGTGATGCGACTCCTTTGGTGTCGCTTGAAATCGAGCACACATGCAAACACTAAGCATAATATCTGGCCTAGATGCACATAGATAAAGCAAAGAACCAATCATGGAGCGGTATACCTTTTGGTCGAACTCTTTACCATTGTCGTCAGGACCTAGATGATGCTTGGCTGGCATTGGCATCGTGAAGCCTTTGCAGTCTTGCATACCGAACTTCTTCAGGCAATCTTTGAGATACTTCTCTTGAGATATGAAGATGCCGTTGCGTTGCTGTCGTATTTGGAGATCGAGGAAGAACTTCAGCTCTCCCATCATGGACATCTGATATCTTGCATCATATATCCAAACTCTTCACTGTACTTCTGATTGGTGCAGCCGAAGATAATGTCATCCACATATATTTGGCACACAAACAGTTCACCATCATATGTCTTTGTGAAGAGAGTGGGGTCTAGGGAACCAGGTATGAAGCCTTTGCTCTTCAGGAAGTATTTGAGTGTGTCATACCAGGCCCGAGGTGCTTGTTTGAGGCCATACAGTGCCTTGTTGAGCTTGTATACCATGTCAGGATGTTTTGGATCTTCAAAGCCAGGCGGTTGTGCAACATACACTTCTTCTTCAATCTTGCCATTGAGAAAGGCGCTCTTCACATCCATTTGATATAGACGTATGTTGTGATGATTTGCATAGGCCAGCAGTATGCGTATGGCTTCAAGTCTAGCCACAGGAGCAAATGTTTCATCGAAGTCAATGCCTTCCACTTGAGTATATCCTTGAGCAACGAGACGAGCTTTGTTTCTGACAACTTGACCATGATCATCTTGCTTGTTGTGGTATATCCATTTGGTGCCTATTATGTTGTGCTCCCGAGGATCAGGACGCTTAACCAGTTCCCATACATTATTCAGCTCAAACTGTTGAAGCTCTTCTTGCATAGCTTGAATCCATTCAGGTTCCATGAAGGCTTCTTCAACTTTCTTGGGTTTTGTAATTGAGACGAATGCGAAGTGCCCATAGAAATTTGCTAGCTGAGTTGCCCTTGAACGAGTGAGTGGACCGGGTGCATTGATGCTATCAATTATTCTCTCAATCTGCACTTCATTGGCAACGCGAGGATGTACAGGGCGAAGGTTTTGCTCTTGCTGATCATTGTCATTGTTAGTGGGATTGTCTTCAGGCTGAGCATTGTCTTCAGGTTGATCAGGTGCGGAGATGATAAGTTCCTCTTCAGGTTGAGCTTCAGAGGGTATGATTTCTCCGGTTCCCATAAGCTTGATTGATTCGCTGGATGGAACTTCATCTAGCACATTTGGGAGGTGCTCTCTTTGTGAACCATTAGTCTCATCAAACCGCACATCCACTGTTTCAACCACTTTATAATTAAAGAGATTGAAGACTCTGTAGGAGTGCGAATCCTTTCCATTTCCAAGCATAAAACCCTCATGTGCTTTTGGTGCAAATTTTGAAGTGTGATGTGGATCCTTGATCCAGCACCTGACGCCAAATACTCTGAAGTAACTGACATTTGGCTTCTTGCCAGTAAGGAGATCATAAGATGTCTTGTTTAGAAGCTTGTGAATATAAACACGATTGATTGTATGGCATGGAGTATCAATGGCTTCAGGCCAGAATTTTCTTGGAGTCTTGTATTCATCAAGCATCATTTGGGCCATCTCAATGAGTGTTCTGTTCTTGCGTTCAACGACGCCATTCTGCTGTGGCGTGTACGGGGCTGAGAATTCATGTGTGATGCCCAAGGTATCAAAATATGTATCAAGGCCAGTGTTCTTGAATTCAGTGCCATTGTCACTTCTGATGTGCTTTATCTTGGTGCCATAGTTGTTCATTGCTCGATTGGCGAAGCGTCTGAAGACATCCTGCACTTCAGTCTTGTAGAGGATTATGTGCACCCAAGTATATCTAGAATAATCATCAACAATAACAAAGCCATAGAGGCAAGCAGTAGTAGTAAGAGTTGAGTAATGAGTGGGACCGAAAAGATCCATGTGGAGCAGTTCGAAGGGTCGAGTGGTTGTCATGATTGTCTTCGAGGGATGTTTGGCCCTCGTCATCTTTCCTGCTTCATAGGCACCGCATAAGTGGTCTTTCTTGAACTTGACGCCCTCGATGCCTATGACATGCTTCTTCTTTGCAAGGGTGTGGAGGTTCCTCATGCCAGCATGCCCTAGCCTCCGATGCCAGAGCCAGCATTCTGAAGCTTTTGCTAGAAGACCTACGGCAAGCTGTGGTCCTGCCGAGAAATCTACTACATACAAATCATCTTTCCGATACCCTTCAAACACTAGAGACTTGTCAGATTCCATTAGTACAAGGCAGTGATATTTTCCAAATATTACGATCATGTTCAAATCGCAAAGCATTGAGACAGACATTAAGTTGAAGCCAAGGGATTCAACAAGCATGACTTTATCCATGTGTTGATCCTTTGAGATTGCAACTCTACCTAGACCCAATACCTTACTTTTACCAGTGTCAACAAATGTGATGTGACTCTTGTCGGATGGACGTAAGGTTGAGTCCATAAGAAGGCTTCTTTTGCCAGTCATGTGGTTGGTACACTCACTATCAATAATCCATTATGAAGACGCTGGTGTCGTACCCTACAGTGCAGTTAGGGGGATAGGCTTCACGAAGAGAATTGTGAAGCAAAAACATTTGACGAACTAGTGGGTTATGAAAGCTTAGATCCAGATTAGGACTGATAGGGAGAGTAGCAAGCGATTCAGGAATGAAGTACATAGTAAGACCATTCGGGCATTTGATCTTGCGCCCTACAAGATGTTTAAGGTCCCCAGCAATAGCGTCAGACGATTTTGGTTTTCTGCTGGAGACCTTTCCCTGCAAAAGAGAGTTAAGCTTTCCTAGCCACCCACATCTTCAAGGGTGGCTTAGAAGCAATAAGTCTAAGTGCAGCGTCTGAGAACTTTGGCTTTGGAGCCCTAGCAAAAAGTCTTGTAGGCGGACAATAGTACTCATAAGAATAAGCAGAATAGTTCTTGGTCCGATGAACATGGCAGTTTGATGAACCGCGCTCATATTCATAGGCCTGAGTATGGTTTCCCTGCAAAACATTGGCGTTAGTGCGACTCAGGTGAGTCCTCTGTCTGTATGAAGCCTTTGGACCGTATGAAGCTTGTGGTCTGAGGTTTGTCTTCTTCACGTGTGGTGTCATGATGACATTCACAGGAAGATTCTCCAGACTCTTTTTCGGAACCCAGATCTTCTTCATAGGTGGTCCGTTCCTGCAGTTAGTACCAATGTACCTGGCAAACACTTCACCATTCTGATTCTTAAACAGTTTATAGTTTGCATCAAAGGATTCATCAATGACAATGGGGTTTGCACAAGTGAAGCCAGATAGAGTGGATGGATCTGCTGAAGATTCCTTTGCAGCAACCCATGTGGTTTTGGGGTACTGCTCAGGTTTCCAGTAAGAGCCATCAGCATTCATTTTCCTTACGAACCCAACACCCTCTTTCCTCGGGTTTCGGTTCAAGATCTGCTTTTTGAGGACATCACATAGTGTCTGATGCCCTTTAAGACTTTTGTACATCCCTGTTTCAAGCAATGTCCTCAACCTAGCATTCTCATCAGCAATAGCAGTGGAATCCTCAGCAAAGGGGTTAGTTCCCACATCAACAGTTGAAGATATTGCAACAGTAGCAGCAGTAGAACATTCAGCAACAGTAGTAGCATTATCACGCTCAATGCATTTAAGACATGGTTGTTCAAATCCTTCCTGAGCGGAACTGATCTGTTCGGTGCGAAGTGACTCGTTTTCCTTTTGAAGATCTTCATGAGCCGCTCTCAATTTCTCAAGATCTTGCTTCCTTCGAAGATAATCATAGGAAAACTTTTCATGAGTTGTTGAGAGCATTTCATGACGACTTTCAAGTTCCTCATACTTAACGTGAAGATTTTTTATGTCTTCAATTAAGGACTCAGATCGAGTCATTTCAGCGCCTAACATATCATCGCTTTTGTCTAACAGTTTTTGAATATGTTCCATAACTTTCTGTTGTTCAGTTGCAATTTTAGCAAGTATTTTGTAGCTGGGTTTTGAACCACAATCAGAGTCATCTTCACTAGATGTTTGATAGTGAGTAGTGCGTGTGTTTACCTTGGCACCACGTGCCATGAAGCAGTAGGTAGGAGCGGAGTAGTCCTTGTCATTTGCATCGGTGTCGGTGATGAAGTCATCGTCTTCAGTGTTGAAGATGGACTTGGAAACGTATGCTGTAGCCAGACTTGCAACGCCAGAATCGGACTCTTCCTCAGACTCCACCTCCGCCTCCTTAGAAGCAGACTCCTCCTCTGAATCCATTTCCTTGCCAACAAACGCACGTGCCTTGCCAGATGAGCTCTTCTTGTGTGATGAAGACTTTGAAGAAGACTTGGAAGAAGACTTTGAGTATTTCTTTTTCTTCTTGTCGTCAGAGTCATATTCCTTGCTCTTCTTCTTCTTTTTGTTCTCATTGTCCCATTGCGGACACTCAGAGATGAAGTGGCCAGGTTTCTTGCACTTGTAACATATTTTCTTCTTGTAGTCATGAGCAGAAGCTTCATCATTCCTTGAGCTTGATCGGGAAGACTTTCTGAAGCCTTTCTTCTTGGTGAATTTTTGGAACTTCTTCACAAGCATAGCAAGTTCCCTTCCAATGTCTTCAGGATCATTAGAACTGCTGTCAGATTCTTCTTCAGATGAGGAGACAGCATTTGCCTTCAAGGCACGAGTTTGCCCATAGTTTGGACCGTAGATATCTCTCTTCTCAGAAAGCTGAAACTCATGTGTGTTGAGCCTCTCAAGTATGTCAGACGGATTGAGTGTCTTGAAATCAGGACGTTCTTGAATCATCAGGGCTAGGGTGTCAAACGAACTATCAAGTGATCTCAGTAGTGTCTTGACGACTTGATGCTTGGTGATCTCGGTAGTGCCAAGAGCTTGGAGCTCATTCGTGATGTCAGTAAGTCGATCAAACGTGAGCTGGACATTCTCATTGTCATTTCTCTTGAAGCGGTTGAAGAGGTTGCGAAGGACACTGATTCTCTGATCTCTTTGGGTTGAGACGCCTTCGTTGACCTTGGAGAGCCAGTCCCAGACCAGCTTAGATGTTTCCAAAGCACTCACGCGGCCATACTGTCCTTTGGTCAGATGACCACAGATGATATTCTTGGCAGTAGAGTCCAGTTGAACGAACTTCTTGACGTCAGCAGCAGTGACACCTTCTCCAGCCTTGGGAACGCCGTTCTTGACGACATACCATAGGTCGACGTCAATGGCTTCAAGATGCATGCGCATCTTATTCTCCAGTAGGGATATTCAGTTCCATCGAAGACGGGGCACGCAGCGGAGACTTTGATTATCCCTACAGTCGACATAGCTAAAACTCCAGGTGGTTAAACCGAATCACATAGAACAAGGGAGTACCTTGCTCTGATACCAATTGAAAGTGCGTTATATCGACTAGAGGGGGGGGGGTGAATAGGCGATTTTTACGAAAGTCTTCAAAACATGGAAGTTATGAAGACAAACGATAGAAATAAACCTATTACCCTGCAGTGGAAGGTAGACTACACTAGGCAAACCATAGTCAAGTATTCAATGGAGTGAAAGCACAATGACTAATAGCAGCAATGTAGTAAGGATCAGGTAGGAAGATATTATGAAGCCAAACAGAACCCGCAGTCACTCAGTGAAGATAAAAGATAGTGAAATCATACAATGACTTCACAAGGAGTAACAATACGTAAAGAGAGGGGAAGGATGAAACCAGTGACTCGTTGAAGACAATGATTTGTTGGACCAGTTCCAGTTGCTGTGACAACTGTACGTCTGGTTAGGGCGGCTAGGTATTTAAACCTGAGGACACACAGTCCCGGACACCCAGTCCTGAACACGCAACTCAGGACACCCAGTCCTCATCATATTCCCCTTGAGCTAAGGTCACACAGACCTCGCCCAATCACTCTGGTAAGTCTTCAAGGTAGACTCCCAAACCTTCACAGACTTCGTTCACCGGCAATCCACAATGTCTCTTGGATGCTCAGAACGCGACGCCTAACCGGCTGGAGGATTCACAGTCCTCAAGTGTAATAAGTCTTCAGATCACACAGACAAGAAGACTTAAGTGATGCCTAATTCTCTTTGGCTCTGGGTGGTTAGGGCTTTATCCTCGCAAGGAATTCTCTCTCAAAGGCTTCGAGGTGGGTTGCTCTCAAACGACAAAAGCCATACACTAACTCTGAGCAGCCAACCATTTATGATTGTAGGGGGTGGGCTATTTATAGCCACTAGGCAACCCGACCTGATTTGTCAGAAATGACCCTGGGTCACTAAGGAACTGACACGTGTTCCAACGGTCAGATTTCAAACTCACACGGCAACTTTACTTGGGCTACAAGCAAAGCTGACTTGTCCGACTCTGGACAAGATTTGCTCTCATAGTCTTCACTCGAAGACATAGGTTTTTGGTTAAGCATCACTTCAGTCATTCTGACTGGTTCTCTTGGACCCCACTTAACAGTACGGTGGTTACTATGACTCAACAAAGAAGAAAAAGAACTATGAAAGATCTAAGTCTTCGAGCTCCATAGGCTTCATGTGAATGTCTTCTCTTGTCATAGTCTTCAATGTGAATATCTTCATATACCACCTTTGACTTCAATGTCTTCATACATTTTTAGGGGTCATCTCTGGTAGGAAAACCGAATCAATGAGGGCCTTCTACCTGTGTTATCCTGCAATTCTCACAAACACATTAGTCCCTCAACTAGGTTTGTCGTCAATACTCCAAAACCAACTAGGGGTGGCACTAGATGCACTTACACAGACAATCTGAGCACATGCTCAACGATTGAGCTTTACTCCCTTAGTTTGTAGGCTTAAGAAACTTGTCAGAGGTCTCATACCTCTTGACGTGGGCATTAGTCTGAACTCCCAATTTCAGTCTTTGGAACATCTCATATGTTCTGCGATGTTTCAAAACGTCTTTGGTGCCACAATTCTAAACCGTTAGTATTACACACTGAACTATCACGTAGTCATCAGAACGTGTATGTCAGATGTTTCCCAACATCTACAGACGATGCTCGAGGTTCAACGCACTGAGCGGTGCATTAAGGACATAGCCCTTCTGTGCAGCAATGAGGACAATCCTCAGTTCACGGACCCAGTCCGCATAATTGCTACTGTCAACTCTCAACTAAATTTTCTCTAGGAACATATCTAAAATAGTAGAACCAAAGCGTGAGCTACGACATAATTTGCAAATACCTTTTAACAATGTTCATGATAATTAAGTTCATCTAATCAAATTATTCAATGAACTCCCACTTAGATAGACATCCCTCTAGTCATCTAAGTGATACATGATCCGAGTCAACTAGGCCATGTCCGATCATCACGTGAGACAGACTAGTCATCATCGGTGAACATCTTCATGTTGATCGTATCCACTATACGACTCATGTTCGACCTTTCGGTCTTCCGTGTTCCGAGGCCATGTCTGTACATGCTAGGCTCGTCAAGTTAACCTAAGTGTATTGCATGTGTAAATCTGGCTTACACCCATTGTATGCGAATGTTAGAACCTATCACACTCGATCATCACGTGGTGCTTCGGAACAACAGACCTTAGCAACGGTGCACAGTTAGGGGGAACACAATCCTTGATATTTTAATGAGGGATCATCTTATTTATGCTACCGTTGTTCTAAGCAAATAAGATGTAAAAACATGACAAACATCACATGCAAATCATAAAGTGACATGATATGGCCAATATCATCTTGCGCCTTTGATCTCCATCTTCGACGCGCGGCATGATCACCTTCGTCACCGGCATGACACCATGATCTCCATCATCGTGTCTTCATGAAGTTGCCTCGTCAACTATTACTTCTACTACTATGGCTAACAATTAGCAATAAAGTAAAGTAATTGCATGACGTTTATGTTGACACGCAGGTCATAAATAAATTAAGACAACTCCTATGGCTCCTGCTGGTTGTCATACTCATCGACATGCAAGTCGTGATTCCTATTACAAGAACATGATCAATCTCATACACCACATATATCATTCATCACATCCTTTTGGCCATATCACATCACAAAGCAAACCCTGCAAAAACAAGTTAGACGTCCTCTAATTGTTGTTGCATGTTTTACGTGGCTACTATGGGTTTCTAGCAAGAACGTTTCTTACCTACGCAAAACCACAACGTGATATGCCAATTTCTATTTACCCTTCATAAGGACCCTTTTCATCGAATCCGATCCGACTAAAGTGGGAGAGACAGACACCCGCTAGCCACCGTATGCAACTAGTGCATGTCAGTCGGTGGAACCAGTCTCACGTAAGAGTACGTGTAAGGTCGGTCCGGGCCGTTTCATCCCATGATGCCGCCGAATCAAGATAAGACTAGTAACGGCAAGTAAATTGACAAAATCGACGCCCACAACAACTTGTGTTCTACTCGTGCATAGAAACTACGCATAGACCTAGCTCATGATGCCACTGTTGGGGATCGTAGCAGAAATTCAAAAAATTTCCTACGTGTCACCAAGATCAATCTATGGAGAGACTAGCAACGAGAGAGAGGTGTGCATCTACATACCCTTGCAGATCGCTAAGCGGAAGCATCCAAGAGAATGGGGTTGATGGTGTCGTACACGCAGCGATTCAGATCGCGGTCGATTCCGATCTAAGCGCCGAACAACGGCGCCTCCGCGTTCAACACACGTGCAGTCCGGTGACGTCTCCCGCGCCTTGATCCAGCAAGGAGAGAGAGGGAGAGGTTGGGGAAGACTCCGTCCAGCAGTAGCACGACGGCGTGGTGATGGTGGAGGAGCGCGGGACTCCAGCAGGGCTTCGCTAAGCACTACGAGAGACGAGAAGGGAGAGAGGTAGGGCTGCGCCAAGAGGGAGATCAAATCATGTGTTGGGCAGCCCCCAATACCTCAAGTATATATAGGGGAAGGGGAGGGGCTGCGCCCCCATCTAGGGTTCCCTCCCTAGGGGTGGCGGCAGCCCCAAAACCCATCTAGGGTTGCGGCCACGGGGGGAGGGGGGGAGAGGGGGCGCCCTAGGGTGGGCCTTAAGGCCCATCTGGACCTAGGGTTTGCCCCCTTCCCACTCTCCACGCGCCTTGGACCTT